>NW_028276855.1:0-47390 GCF_052056855.1 Sturnus vulgaris
CTGTGCGAAACTTCCCTCCGGGTCTTCGTTCCTTGCGAAGCTCTATGTACTGTGAGCGCTGCTACTTGCAGCTGAGAAAGACCGTGGAGCTAGCGGCGAATTCGGAGAGCGCTGAGCACGTAGTCAAGAAGCGAGACGTGTCCCTGCAACGCGGTGCTAATAGCAGCTTCCTCGCGGCCGGGGCGAGCTCCGGCCACAAGACATTCTCGTCCTGGCAACGGATCTCTGTGAAGGGCGTAGGCGAAAAGCTTTCGTTTTCCATTCGAACTGCGAGAGAGGCAGACTGTTGCACGGAGCTCTGAGAACAAAGGTGCACGCCCTAGGCGGGCTTGGGCAGAAGCAGCGTTCTCTAGCTCTTGGCTGCCGGCGCACTTGTGGTTGTGTGGCGCCCTTGCAGCGGCTTCTGGCCGCCGGCAAGTGAAAGCGGCTCCACGCTTGGGCGAGGGCGGTGAACGAAGCGGCACTAGTCCCGTGCTTGTGTGCACCACGTTACAGGCTACTAGGAGAGGAAGGTGGTTGACTCTCGCTTGCCTTCCCAAGTGCCCTTAGCAGTCGGAAGGAGCAAGCTGAAGCACTGCTGCTTGTGCTGCTCCTTGGTTCCCTTGCAGCCCGCTGTGAAAGCATTGGCGGTCGCTTCTAGGCGCCGAGTTGCACACAGCACCACTGTAAGTGCCGCGGAGAAGGGAAATCCAGAGTGCAGCGAGGAGCTGGACGTGGCTTACGTGCAGTAAGGAGAAGGTGAACCTAGGCACTGCCTCTTCAATCTGGCCGCCTCTGCTCTGGTAGCAACTTTTGCAAGTCGCAGAGGGAGCTGCGAGTATGTAGAACGGAGGGCAGCGAGACGCCGTGTGTTATGCGCCCTTTCAGGGCTGCTGCCAGGGTGCCACTTTAAGAACGCCTTCTTCTTCCTCGCGTCCTTCCTCCACTATAGTCTCCTGGATTCACCTGAGACTCTTCCTAGGCATCTCCCTGATCCTTTTTGCAATGAGTCTCACATCATTCTCCTGAAGAAACTGTCTGCTTATAGTTTGCATGGGTGGGCTGTTTGCTGGGTGACAAACTGGGTGATGGCCAGGCCCACAGAGTGGTGGGAAATAGAGTTCATCCAGCTGGTCCCCAAGGCTCGGTCTTGGGCCCAGTCCTGTTTAATATCTTGCTCAGTGTTCTGGACAAGGGGATAGAGTACACGCCCAGGAAGTTCACAGATGATGCAAAGTTGGCTGGTAGTGTTTTTTTCTTCTGGAGGACAGCAGGCTCTGCTTCTTCTTCCTCCTGTTCTGAGGTCGCTGCTCCCTCTTCATCCCTCATTAAGTGTGCTGATTTTGTCACTTGGATGAGAAAACAAACAATTTTAGCAACAATACTAGTGGCAGGGTACAAGAAAGGAAGAGTTCACACGAATCCCCCCCCCCCCCCGCCCAACAACAGAAAATACCTGATGGCTCCTCTGCCCAGCTTACTGACTACACCGGAACCCATTGTCCCCCAAAGATACTCCCTTCTCCCTGCCCCCAGCCATGATGTGAGATGGAATAGAATAACTAAGATTAAGATTCTCCCTATGGAATTCCATCATACTTCGATTCTGGGAAAAAAAATTTCTTGAAGTTCTATCATTTCAGATCATTTGAATTTGAATTTGCATACTAAAAAGTCTAGCCAGAAACTCATGACAATATTAATAGCCCATTCTAGAATGTCCGAGATGATAGACACTTCTTTCAAGAGAATGTGATACCTCACCTGACTTCTCCAGAATTTAAATGAACAGCGGGAGTAGTCTACAAGATTCTTGCTGCCATCTGGATTTCCTGGTATTTGGCTGGTCTATGTAAACCAACCAGCTATTCAGCAGAGGGAATATTAGTGTGATACTTGATGGTATGTGAGATGGAACACAGTAATTTATGGCTTTTTGCATAGTGATGAAGCTGTAAAGAAAGCTCCGTAATGCTCAGACAAGGAGGCTGCTGGACTTCAAGCAGCAAAGGCCCAAAACGAACCAGTGAAAAGGTGTCATTGAAAAAAAAAAAAAAGCCAGGTGGGGAGCAAAGTGATACTTAAGGGCAGTTTACTGAAAGAGGGAATCTAGTGAAAAAAAAAGTCCAAGAGTGAAGGAATAACAGAGAAAATGAAACTAAGGAAGGAAATCAATCTCAGCTAATCATTTCAGAAGCTAACAAGTTGTCATTGCAATGATGCATAAAGTGAGAAAAAATAAATATGTCTGCGCCAAAATCTGAAATATGAACTTTATTGCATTCTGTCTTCCACGGAATCATACAACAGTCTGTGATTAAAGATCATGTAGTCCAACTTCCTTGCCAGGTAGATCTTACAGTAGATCAAATTGCTCAAGACTAGCCAAACTGATAAGGAGCACTCTCAATGATGGGGCATCCACAACTTCTCTGGAACACCCGTTTGAGTGTCTCACCAGCTTCATTGTAGAAAAGTTTTTCCTTTTAGCCAATCTAAACCTAGTCTCAGTTTGAAAGCATGGCCCCTTATCCTGTCTCTGCAAACTTTCCTAAAAAGTCTTTCTCCATTTGTCTTATACCCTCTTTACATATTCAAAGGCCACAATACTGTCTCTCCAGAAACCTCTCTTCTCCAGGCTAAAAGATCCTACTTTTCACAAGAACCAGGTCATAAACTGAGATGGAAGACATCTCAGGAGATCAGATCATGCAACAGCTCAGCGTAAGAATAGCTCTGAAGTCAGATCAACTAGCTTAGGGCTGTGTCTGTTTGAATTTTGAAAATTAGCAGGACTTGAAATGCTTCAAGGAAGAGAACTCGGGGTGGCTCCAGAAACAGCCTGAGAAACTCGAGCAAACTCGAAACCTCAGAAACTACCACTGCTTTCTCTCCCTCAGCCCAAGCAGTCCCAAAGAAGAAGTGTTCCCAGCAGGCTGGGATAGCACACATATACACTACATATACGTGACAGGCATCGCCAGCAGCCACATCCTGCTCCTTTCTGTGGCTGGCAAGAGTGAGACTGGATGTTTACATGTGGGCAAACTGGGTCCCTCCAGCAGCTCACACACTCAGCCTGCCCAGTGACCCCACTGAATTCCAGTATTAGCAGTGTGCCAAGGCCACAGCACTACTCCGCTTGCTGGCACAGACCATCACACGCCTCCTAAATCAGTCAGGACTCCCCTGGTCCCACAGCCAGCACCCCACTTGCCCTCCGCCAGGCCACTGCCATTGTTCACCAACTTCTCCACTTTGATCTTTGCTGGTGCTCTCAACACTGGCACACCCAGATGTTCTGCAGCTGTTGTCTCCTGGTGGAAAGGACTTGTAAAGCCATGTTTCCTAACAAGACTTCCACAACCTTTCAAAGCAACCTTTACTGGAGTATGAACAATCTCATTCAAATGTCAACATTTCTTTTCCCGTATGTGAAATCAGAATTTCCTTCTTCCGGGCATGCCCAAAACAAGGCACAAACTACATTGTGCCTTCTGTTTCACATGCTGACTCGTTTGTAAACAATGCTAGGAGAATACCTGTTTTGATCCAAGCTAATCTCTGGCCCTTATAGTGCTTTCGGTAGTTAGTTTTGCTTTGTTATTTACTTGATGTCCCATTGAATTGTTGAATCATAAACAGACTACCTGTCTGTATAGCAGCATAGCAGTGATGAATAAATGCAAGAGAAGGAGCAAGGTGATTGTTTGCTAGACTCTTCCTAGAAACTGAGAAATCTGTTACTTAATGCTGACCACAGCAGATGGAGGAAGCATCCTACATGATGTCAAAGCAATGAAGCTGTAATCACTTTTATGATTACAGTCAAGGCACTGCTTTTGCCACCATAAGTGGAGTGCAGGGAATCTTAAAAGACGACACTCTAACTGTTGTCCATGCTCACTGAGAAAATAATGCTTTTACAGCAGAGCAGGTCTCACCGCAGCTAAATCATGGCTTCAACTGTACACCGCCTTCAAAAAGCCCACAAAAACACAAATGAAAGGATTTGGAACCCAAGGGAATCTCGGATTGTGACATCAGCTCACTCTGGATTCTTTCCAAATTCTCAATTCCATTTTCTTCCGAGCCAATTTTCCCACCTAACTTGAGATGTAATTTATGGATTTCCAACACATCTAGTTACCTTAGAATTAGATTGCCACTAGCCAAAAAGACAGAAACAAGCAGTTAAGTGAAGACTGAAACCATGGTTGTTTAGAACAGCAAAACTTGGGCGAAACTATTCTTAAGAAAACCAAAACTTTTAGGACTTACCCATGTATTTTTGGAGGTGGAAAAAGTTTTACATCGAAAAGTCCCTAGGGAACTCTCTTCAGTGCCTGGAGAGCCGCTGTCGCTCGCCTTTCAAGGACCTATTCGTCACAGCAGAGGCAGCAGAGCACAAGATGGCCGACGAGAAGGGGCAGTGTAGAACTCTCTGTCTGTCTGTGTCTCTACTCAGTGTAGAACGTCTCTATCCTGGCACATTTTCGAGTGCGATACTTCCCTCCGGGTCTTCGGTCCTTGCGAAGCTCTATGTACTGTGAGCGCTGCTACTTGCAGCTGAGAAAGACCGTGGAGCTAGCGGCGAATTCGGAGAGCGCTGAGCACGTAGTCAAGAAGCGAGACGTGTCCCTGCAACGCGGTGCTAATAGCAGCTTCCTCGCGGCGGGGGCGAGCTCCGGCCACAAGGCATTCTCGTCCTGGCAACGGATCTCTGTGACGGGCGTAGGCGAAAAGCTTTCGTTTTCCATTCGAACTGCGAGAGAGGCAGACTGTTGCACGGAGCTCTGAGAACAAAGGTGCACGCCCTAGGCGGGCTTGGGCAGAAGCAGCGTTCTCTAGCTCTTGGCTGCCGGCGCACTTGTGGTTGTGTGGCGCCCTTGCAGCGGCTTCTGGCCGCCGGCAAGTGAAAGCGGCTCCACGCTTGGGCGAGGGCGGTGAACGAAGCGGCACTAGTCCCGTGCTTGTGTGCACCACGTTACTAGGAGAGGAAGGTGGTTGACTCTCGCTTGCCTTCCCAAGTGCCCTTAGCAGTCGGAAGGAGCAAGCTGAAGCACTGCTGCTTGTGCTGCTCCTTGGTTCCCTTGCAGCCCGCTGTGAAAGCATTGGCGGTCACTTCTAGGCGCCGAGTTGCACACAGCACCACGGTAAGTGCCTCGGAGAAGGGAAATCCAGAGTGCAGCGAGGAGCTGGACGTGGCTTACGTGCAGTAAGGAGAAGGTGAACCTAGGCACTGCCTCTTCAATCTGGCCGCCTCTGCTCTGGTAGCAACTTTTGCAAGTCGGCAGAGGGAGCCGCGAGTATGTAGAACGGAGGGCAGCGAGATGCCGTGTGTTATGCGCCTTTTCAGGGCTGCTGCCAGGGTGCTACTTTAAGAACGCCTTTTTCTTCCTCGCGTCCTTCTCGCTTCGCTCTAGCTGCATGGAGTACAGCACAGCGAAGGAGTGAGGAAGGGCTCTGCCCCAGCTTTTGTCCCGGCCTGCCTGTGCTGCGCCTTTAGCTGCACACGAGAACAACGGCATTTCTTACCCGCAAGGTAAAAAAGGCTTTAGTGTAGCCTTAGGAATGGCAAGTGCCTAGGCATTAAGTTGAGCGACCACGTATGAGGGAGTCTTTAGAGGTTTCCTCCCCCATGGCGCAGGTGTATTCTCATTCTCGTGCTGAACTGAAAAGTCCGGGCATGGCAAGACTGGCCTGCCTTGTGCAGAGACGAACACAAATGTGGGGCTATGATCCTCTGTGTTCGGAGCTCTGCTTCCGGGTGTGTGGGCCGCCGTGAGCCCGCAGCAGCCGCCGAGGACAGTGTGGATTGTGGATGAGTCTGGGCTGGCCCCCGGCCCCCCCGTTGGTCTGACAGCGGCAGAAGTGGCGTAGGAGCGGCATCGCCTGAGGGCCCCATGGGGGGCGGGAAGAGAGCCGGGAGTGACCCCGAACGACACCGGAAGCGATATCCGTAGGGCCCGGAAGGCCAGCGTTGCCATCGAGTTTGGCCGGTAGGAGGCGTCTAAGGTGCTTTGAAAGGTGGAGCTTCTTTGCTCTAGGACAGTCTGGGAGAGCTGAGGGTGTCCAATCTGGAGAACAGAAGGCTCCAGGGAGATCTTCGAGCCCTTTGCAGTGCCTGCTGGGGCTCCAAGATAGCTGGGGAGGGACTTTGGAAAAGGGTCTGGACTCGCAGGACAAGGGGGAATAGCTTCAAACTGCCAGAGGGCTGCGATAGATGGGATATTGGAAAGGAATTCTTCCTTGGGTGGGTGCTGAGGCACATGTTGCTCAAAGAGGCTGTGTAGGAGCCCCATGGCAGGAAGCGTCCAGGGCCAGGCTGGAGCGGACATGGAGCAACCTGGACTAGTGGAAAAGTGTCCCTGCCCGTGTCAGGATGTGGGAAGAAGATAATTTGTCTCTAAGGTCGCTTCCAGTCCAAACCATTCTGGGATTCTAGGATTCATGGAAGGCCCTTTTCCAAGTGAAGTGTTGTATCTCTTGGCTCCCAGCTTGTAGTTGCCAGTTCTTCTGGAAGCAGGCGTGGCGAAGCAGCTGTGATGAGCCATGGGTTCTCAATAGGACGAGTGTGATATATTTGCAGAGAGGAAGGCTGCAGACAGATCTTCAAGGTCCAGGTAAAACAAGCAAAGGATTGAATAGAAGCCAAAGATTGGTTGTGTTAGTCAGTTTGCTGGCTGTTGAAATGGCCCCAGGTAATTTTCAACATTTCTAATTTGGATTTGTTTGAGTAAAAAATGAATGTGTTACCTCCAGCGTAGGCTCTCCAATGCATCTCCATGTGCTCCCATCTCTTTGTTGTATATCGGGTTCTATTAACTGAAGACAGAATCATAACACAGTAGTAAAACATTTAGAGGTGCGAAGCCCTGTGTACTGCGAGCGCTGCTACTCGCAGCTGAGAAGGACCGTGGAGCTAGCGGCGAATTCGGAGAGCTCTTCGCTGCACTGCGCCGCTCGCAAGCGGCTTCGTTCTTCGCCTTCTGCCGTCCGGCGAGAGCTGAACTCCAGCGGTCAGTTGCAGCTCTGCCCAACAGCGTGTTCTCAGTTCTGCGGGCAAGCACGCCCTCTTGCCTTGGCCCCGAGAGCAAAGTCCCGAGCGAGCACTCGACTCAGTGCAATGCACCCAGAAGGACGCTCTCGCTCGCCTTTCAAGGAGCGATTCCTAACAGCAGAAGCAGCAGAGGCACAAACTGCATGACGAGAAGGGACAACGTAGAACACGTCTCTGTCCTGGCGCATTTTCGTGTGCGAAACTTCCCTCCGGGTCTTCGGGCCTTGCGAAGCCCTGTGTACTGCGAGCGCTGCTACTCGCAGCTGAGAAGGACCGTGGAGCTAGCGGCGAATTCGGAGAGCTCTTCGCTGCACTGCGCCGCTCGCAAGCGGCTTCGTTCTTCGCCTTCTGCCGTCCGGCGAGAGCTGAACTCCAGCGGTCAGTTGCAGCTCTGCCCAACAGCGTGTTCTCAGTTCTGCGGGCAAGCACGCCCTCTTGCCTTGGCCCCGAGAGCAAAGCCCCGAGCGAGCACTCGACTCAGTGCAATGCACCCGGAAGGACGCTCTCGCTCGCCTTTCAAGGAGCGATTCCTAACAGCAGAAGCAGCAGAGGCACAAACTGCATGACGAGAAGGGACAACGTAGAACACGTCTCTGTCCTGGCGCATTTTCGTGTGCGAAACTTCCCTCCGGGTCTTCGGGCCTTGCGAAGCTCTGTGTACTGCGAGCGCTGCTACTCGCAGCTGAGAAGGACCGTGGAGCTAGCGGCGAATTCGGAGAGCTCTTCGCTGCACTGCGCCGCTCGCAAGCGGCTTCGTTCTTCGCCTTCTGCCGTCCGGCGAGAGCTGAACTCCAGCGGTCAGTTGCAGCTCTGCCCAACAGCGTGTTCTCAGTTCTGCGGGCAAGCACGCCCTCTTGCCTTGGCCCCGAGAGCAAAGTCCCGAGCGAGCACTCGACTCAGTGCAATGCACCCGGAAGGACGCTCTCGCTCGCCTTTCAAGGAGCGATTCCTAACAGCAGAAGCAGCAGAGGCACAAACTGCATGACGAGAAGGGACAACGTAGAACACGTCTCTGTCCTGGCGCATTTTCGTGTGCGATACTTCCCTCCGGGTCTTCGGGCCTTGCGAAGCCCTGTGTACTGCGAGCGCTGCTACTCGCAGCTGAGAAGGACCGTGGAGCTAGCGGCGAATTCGGAGAGCTCTTCGCTGCACTGCGCCGCTCGCAAGCGGCTTCGTTCTTCGCCTTCTGCCGTCCGGCGAGAGCTGAACTCCAGCGGTCAGTTGCAGCTCTGCCCAACAGCGTGTTCTCAGTTCTGCGGGCAAGCACGCCCTCTTGCCTTGGCCCCGAGAGCAAAGTCCCGAGCGAGCACTCGACTCAGTGCAATGCACCCGGAAGGACGCGCTCGCTCGCCTTTCAAGGAGCGATTCCTAACAGCAGAAGCAGCAGAGGCACAAACTGCATGACGAGAAGGGACAACGTAGAACACGTCTCTGTCCTGGCACATTTCCGTGTGCGAAACTTCCCTCCGGGTCTTCGGGCCTTGCGAAGCCCTGTGTACTGCGAGCGCTGCTACTCGCAGCTGAGAAGGACCGTGGAGCTAGCGGCGAATTCGGAGAGCTCTTCGCTGCACTGCGCCGCTCGCAAGCGGCTTCGTTCTTCGCCTTCTGCCGTCCGGCGAGAGCTGAACTCCAGCGGTCAGTTGCAGCTCTGCCCAACAGCGTGTTCTCAGTTCTGCGGGCAAGCACGCCCTCTTGCCTTGGCCCCGAGAGCAAAGTCCCGAGCGAGCACTCGACTCAGTGCAATGCACCCGGAAGGACGCTCTCGCTCGTCTTTCAAGGAGCGATTCCTAACAGCAGAAGCAGCAGAGGCACAAACTGCATGACGAGAAGGGACAACGTAGAACACGTCTCTGTCCTGGCGCATTTTCGTGTGCGATACTTCCCTCCGGGTCTTCGGGCCTTGCGAAGCTCTGTGTACTGCGAGCGCTGCTACTCGCAGCTGAGAAGGACCGTGGAGCTAGCGGCGAATTCGGAGAGCTCTTCGCTGCACTGCGCCGCTCGCAAGCGGCTTCGTTCTTCGCCTTCTGCCGTCCGGCGAGAGCTGAACTCCAGCGGTCAGTTGCAGCTCTGCCCAACAGCGTGTTCTCAGTTCTGCGGGCAAGCACGCCCTCTTGCCTTGGCCCCGAGTGCAAAGTCCCGAGCGAGCACTCGACTCAGTGCAATGCACCCGGAAGGACGCTCTCGCTCGTCTTTCAAGGAGCGATTACCTACAGCAGAAGCAGCAGAGGCACAAACTGCATGACGAGAAGGGACAACGTAGAACACGTCTCTGTCCTGGCGCATTTTCGTGTGCGATACTTCCCTCCGGGTCTTCGGGCCTTGCGAAGCCCTGTGTACTGCGAGCGCTGCTACTCGCAGCTGAGAAGGACCGTGGAGCTAGCGGCGAATTCGGAGAGCTCTTCCTTGCACTGCGCCGCTCGCAAGCGGCTTCGTTCTTCGCCTTCTGCCGTCCGGCGAGAGCTGAACTCCAGCGGTCAGTTGCAGCTCTGCCCAACAGCGTGTTCTCAGTTCTGCGGGCAAGCACGCCCTCTTGCCTTGGCCCCGAGAGCAAAGCCCCGAGCGAGCACTCGACTCAGTGCAATGCACCCGGAAGGACGCTCTCGCTCGCCTTTCAAGGAGCGATTCCTAACAGCAGAAGCAGCAGAGGCACAAACTGCATGACGAGAAGGGACAACGTAGAACACGTCTCTGTCCTGGCGCATTTTCGTGTGCGAAACTTCCCTCCGGGTCTTCGGGCCTTGCGAAGCCCTGTGTACTGCGAGCGCTGCTACTCGCAGCTGAGAAGGACCGTGGAGCTAGCGGCGAATTCGGAGAGCTCTTCGCTGCACTGCGCCGCTCGCAAGCGGCTTCGTTCTTCGCCTTCTGCCGTCCGGCGAGAGCTGAACTCCAGCGGTCAGTTGCAGCTCTGCCCAACAGCGTGTTCTCAGTTCTGCGGGCAAGCACGCCCTCTTGCCTTGGCCCCGAGAGCAAAGCCCCGAGCGAGCACTCGACTCAGTGCAATGCACCCGGAAGGACGCTCTCGCTCGCCTTTCAAGGAGCGATTCCTAACAGCAGAAGCAGCAGAGGCACAAACTGCATGACGAGAAGGGACAACGTAGAACACGTCTCTGTCCTGGCGCATTTTCGTGTGCGATACTTCCCTCCGGGTCTTCGGGCCTTGCGAAGCTCTGTGTACTGCGAGCGCTGCTACTCGCAGCTGAGAAGGACCGTGGAGCTAGCGGCGAATTCGGAGAGCTCTTCGCTGCACTGCGCCGCTCGCAAGCGGCTTCGTTCTTCGCCTTCTGCCGTCCGGCGAGAGCTGAACTCCAGCGGTCAGTTGCAGCTCTGCCCAACAGCGTGTTCTCAGTTCTGCGGGCAAGCACGCCCTCTTGCCTTGGCCCCGAGAGCAAAGCCCCGAGCGAGCACTCGACTCAGTGCAATGCACCCGGAAGGACGCTCTCGCTCGCCTTTCAAGGAGCGATTCCTAACAGCAGAAGCAGCAGAGGCACAAACTGCATGACGAGAAGGGACAACGTAGAACACGTCTCTGTCCTGGCGCATTTTCGTGTGCGATACTTCCCTCCGGGTCTTCGGGCCTTGCGAAGCTCTGTGTACTGCGAGCGCTGCTACTCGCAGCTGAGAAGGACCGTGGAGCTAGCGGCGAATTCGGAGAGCTCTTCGCTGCACTGCGCCGCTCGCAAGCGGCTTCGTTCTTCGCCTTCTGCCGTCCGGCGAGAGCTGAACTCCAGCGGTCAGTTGCAGCTCTGCCCAACAGCGTGTTCTCAGTTCTGCGGGCAAGCACGCCCTCTTGCCTTGGCCCCGAGAGCAAAGCCCCGAGCGAGCACTCGACTCAGTGCAATGCACCCGGAAGGACGCTCTCGCTCGCCTTTCAAGGAGCGATTCCTAACAGCAGAAGCAGCAGAGGCACAAACTGCATGACGAGAAGGGACAACGTAGAACACGTCTCTGTCCTGGCGCATTTTCGTGTGCGAAACTTCCCTCCGGGTCTTCGGGCCTTGCGAAGCCCTGTGTACTGCGAGCGCTGCTACTCGCAGCTGAGAAGGACCGTGGAGCTAGCGGCGAATTCGGAGAGCTCTTCGCTGCACTGCGCCGCTCGCAAGCGGCTTCGTTCTTCGCCTTCTGCCGTCCGGCGAGAGCTGAACTCCAGCGGTCAGTTGCAGCTCTGCCCAACAGCGTGTTCTCAGTTCTGCGGGCAAGCACGTCCTCTTGCCTTGGCCCCGAGAGCAAAGCCCCGAGCGAGCACTCGACTCAGTGCAATGCACCCGGAAGGACGCTCTCGCTCGCCTTTCAAGGAGCGATTCCTAACAGCAGAAGCAGCAGAGGCACAAACTGCATGACGAGAAGGGACAACGTAGAACACGTCTCTGTCCTGGCGCATTTTCGTGTGCGATACTTCCCTCCGGGTCTTCGGGCCTTGCGAAGCCCTGTGTACTGCGAGCGCTGCTACTCGCAGCTGAGAAGGACCGTGGAGCTAGCGGCGAATTCGGAGAGCTCTTCGCTGCACTGCGCCGCTCGCAAGCGGCTTCGTTCTTCGCCTTCTGCCGTCCGGCGAGAGCTGAACTCCAGCGGTCAGTTGCAGCTCTGCCCAACAGCGTGTTCTCAGTTCTGCGGGCAAGCACGCCCTCTTGCCTTGGCCCCGAGTGCAAAGTCCCGAGCGAGCACTCGACTCAGTGCAATGCACCCGGAAGGACCCTCTCGCTCGTCTTTCAAGGAGCGATTCCTAACAGCAGAAGCAGCAGAGGCACAAACTGCATGACGAGAAGGGACAACGTAGAACACGTCTCTGTCCTGGCGCATTTTCGTGTGCGATACTTCCCTCCGGGTCTTCGGGCCTTGCGAAGCTCTGTGTACTGCGAGCGCTGCTACTCGCAGCTGAGAAGGACCGTGGAGCTAGCGGCGAATTCGGAGAGCTCTTCGCTGCACTGCGCCGCTCGCAAGCGGCTTCGTTCTTCGCCTTCTGCCGTCCGGCGAGAGCTGAACTCCAGCGGTCAGTTGCAGCTCTGCCCAACAGCGTGTTCTCAGTTCTGCGGGCAAGCACGCCCTCTTGCCTTGGCCCCGAGAGCAAAGTCCCGAGCGAGCACTCGACTCAGTGCAATGCACCCGGAAGGACGCTCTCGCTCGTCTTTCAAGGAGCGATTCCTAACAGCAGAAGCAGCAGAGGCACAAACTGCATGACGAGAAGGGACAACGTAGAACACGTCTCTGTCCTGGCGCATTTTCGTGTGCGATACTTCCCTCCGGGTCTTCGGGCCTTGCGAAGCTCTGTGTACTGCGAGCGCTGCTACTCGCAGCTGAGAAGGACCGTGGAGCTAGCGGCGAATTCGGAGAGCTCTTCGCTGCACTGCGCCGCTCGCAAGCGGCTTCGTTCTTCGCCTTCTGCCGTCCGGCGAGAGCTGAACTCCAGCGGTCAGTTGCAGCTCTGCCCAACAGCGTGTTCTCAGTTCTGCGGGCAAGCACGCCCTCTTGCCTTGGCCCCGAGAGCAAAGCCCCGAGCGAGCACTCGACTCAGTGCAATGCACCCGGAAGGACGCTCTCGCTCGCCTTTCAAGGAGCGATTCCTAACAGCAGAAGCAGCAGAGGCACAAACTGCATGACGAGAAGGGACAACGTAGAACACGTCTCTGTCCTGGCGCATTTTCGTGTGCGATACTTCCCTCCGGGTCTTCGGGCCTTGCGAAGCTCTGTGTACTGCGAGCGCTGCTACTCGCAGCTGAGAAGGACCGTGGAGCTAGCGGCGAATTCGGAGAGCTCTTCGCTGCACTGCGCCGCTCGCAAGCGGCTTCGTTCTTCGCCTTCTGCCGTCCGGCGAGAGCTGAACTCCAGCGGTCAGTTGCAGCTCTGCCCAACAGCGTGTTCTCAGTTCTGCGGGCAAGCACGCCCTCTTGCCTTGGCCCCGAGAGCAAAGCCCCGAGCGAGCACTCGACTCAGTGCAATGCACCCGGAAGGACGCTCTCGCTCGCCTTTCAAGGAGCGATTCCTAACAGCAGAAGCAGCAGAGGCACAAACTGCATGACGAGAAGGGACAACGTAGAACACGTCTCTGTCCTGGCGCATTTTCGTGTGCGAAACTTCCCTCCGGGTCTTCGGGCCTTGCGAAGCTCTGTGTACTGCGAGCGCTGCTACTCGCAGCTGAGAAGGACCGTGGAGCTAGCGGCGAATTCGGAGAGCTCTTCGCTGCACTGCGCCGCTCGCAAGCGGCTTCGTTCTTCGCCTTCTGCCGTCCGGCGAGAGCTGAACTCCAGCGGTCAGTTGCAGCTCTGCCCAACAGCGTGTTCTCAGTTCTGCGGGCAAGCACGCCCTCTTGCCTTGGCCCCGAGAGCAAAGCCCCGAGCGAGCACTCGACTCAGTGCAATGCACCCGGAAGGACGCTCTCGCTCGCCTTTCAAGGAGCGATTCCTAACAGCAGAAGCAGCAGAGGCACAAACTGCATGACGAGAAGGGACAACGTAGAACACGTCTCTGTCCTGGCGCATTTTCGTGTGCGATACTTCCCTCCGCGTCTTCGGGCCTTGCGAAGCTCTGTGTACTGCGAGCGCTGCTACTCGCAGCTGAGAAGGACCGTGGAGCTAGCGGCGAATTCGGAGAGCTCTTCGCTGCACTGCGCCGCTCGCAAGCGGCTTCGTTCTTCGCCTTCTGCCGTCCGGCGAGAGCTGAACTCCAGCGGTCAGTTGCAGCTCTGCCCAACAGCGTGTTCTCAGTTCTGCGGGCAAGCACGCCCTCTTGCCTTGGCCCCGAGAGCAAAGCCCCGAGCGAGCACTCGACTCAGTGCAATGCACCCGGAAGGACGCTCTCGCTCGCCTTTCAAGGAGCGATTCCTAACAGCAGAAGCAGCAGAGGCACAAACTGCATGACGAGAAGGGACAACGTAGAACACGTCTCTGTCCTGGCGCATTTTCGTGTGCGAAACTTCCCTCCGGGTCTTCGGGCCTTGCGAAGCCCTGTGTACTGCGAGCGCTGCTACTCGCAGCTGAGAAGGACCGTGGAGCTAGCGGCGAATTCGGAGAGCTCTTCGCTGCACTGCGCCGCTCGCAAGCGGCTTCGTTCTTCGCCTTCTGCCGTCCGGCGAGAGCTGAACTCCAGCGGTCAGTTGCAGCTCTGCCCAACAGCGTGTTCTCAGTTCTGCGGGCAAGCACGCCCTCTTGCCTTGGCCCCGAGAGCAAAGTCCCGAGCGAGCACTCGACTCAGTGCAATGCACCCGGAAGGACGCTCTCGCTCGCCTTTCAAGGAGCGATTCCTAACAGCAGAAGCAGCAGAGGCACAAACTGCATGACGAGAAGGGACAACGTAGAACACGTCTCTGTCCTGGCGCATTTTCGTGTGCGATACTTCCCTCCGGGTCTTCGGGCCTTGCGAAGCTCTGTGTACTGCGAGCGCTGCTACTCGCAGCTGAGAAGGACCGTGGAGCTAGCGGCGAATTCGGAGAGCTCTTCGCTGCACTGCGCCGCTCGCAAGCGGCTTCGTTCTTCGCCTTCTGCCGTCCGGCGAGAGCTGAACTCCAGCGGTCAGTTGCAGCTCTGCCCAACAGCGTGTTCTCAGTTCTGCGGGCAAGCACGCCCTCTTGCCTTGGCCCCGAGAGCAAAGCCCCGAGCGAGCACTCGACTCAGTGCAATGCACCCGGAAGGACGCTCTCGCTCGCCTTTCAAGGAGCGATTCCTAACAGCAGAAGCAGCAGAGGCACAAACTGCATGACGAGAAGGGACAACGTAGAACACGTCTCTGTCCTGGCGCATTTTCGTGTGCGATACTTCCCTCCGGGTCTTCGGGCCTTGCGAAGCTCTGTGTACTGCGAGCGCTGCTACTCGCAGCTGAGAAGGACCGTGGAGCTAGCGGCGAATTCGGAGAGCTCTTCGCTGCACTGCGCCGCTCGCAAGCGGCTTCGTTCTTCGCCTTCTGCCGTCCGGCGAGAGCTGAACTCCAGCGGTCAGTTGCAGCTCTGCCCAACAGCGTGTTCTCAGTTCTGCGGGCAAGCACGCCCTCTTGCCTTGGCCCCGAGAGCAAAGCCCCGAGCGAGCACTCGACTCAGTGCAATGCACCCGGAAGGACGCTCTCGCTCGCCTTTCAAGGAGCGATTCCTAACAGCAGAAGCAGCAGAGGCACAAACTGCATGACGAGAAGGGACAACGTAGAACACGTCTCTGTCCTGGCACATTTTCGTGTGCGATACTTCCCTCCGGGTCTTCGGGCCTTGCGAAGCTCTGTGTACTGCGAGCGCTGCTACTCGCAGCTGAGAAGGACCGTGGAGCTAGCGGCGAATTCGGAGAGCTCTTCGCTGCACTGCGCCGCTCGCAAGCGGCTTCGTTCTTCGCCTTCTGCCGTCCGGCGAGAGCTGAACTCCAGCGGTCAGTTGCAGCTCTGCCCAACAGCGTGTTCTCAGTTCTGCGGGCAAGCACGCCCTCTTGCCTTGGCCCCGAGTGCAAAGTCCCGAGCGAGCACTCGACTCAGTGCAATGCACCCGGAAGGACGCTCTCGCTCGTCTTTCAAGGAGCGATTACCTACAGCAGAAGCAGCAGAGGCACAAACTGCATGACGAGAAGGGACAACGTAGAACACGTCTCTGTCCTGGCGCATTTTCGTGTGCGATACTTCCCTCCGGGTCTTCGGGCCTTGCGAAGCCCTGTGTACTGCGAGCGCTGCTACTCGCAGCTGAGAAGGACCGTGGAGCTAGCGGCGAATTCGGAGAGCTCTTCGCTGCACTGCGCCGCTCGCAAGCGGCTTCGTTCTTCGCCTTCTGCCGTCCGGCGAGAGCTGAACTCCAGCGGTCAGTTGCAGCTCTGCCCAACAGCGTGTTCTCAGTTCTGCGGGCAAGCACGCCCTCTTGCCTTGGCCCCGAGTGCAAAGTCCCGAGCGAGCACTCGACTCAGTGCAATGCACCCGGAAGGACGCTCTCGCTCGCCTTTCAAGGAGCGATTCCTAACAGCAGAAGCAGCAGAGGCACAAACTGCATGACGAGAAGGGACAACGTAGAACACGTCTCTGTCCTGGCGCATTTTCGTGTGCGATACTTCCCTCCGGGTCTTCGGGCCTTGCGAAGCTCTGTGTACTGCGAGCGCTGCTACTCGCAGCTGAGAAGGACCGTGGAGCTAGCGGCGAATTCGGAGAGCTCTTCGCTGCACTGCGCCGCTCGCAAGCGGCTTCGTTCTTCGCCTTCTGCCGTCCGGCGAGAGCTGAACTCCAGCGGTCAGTTGCAGCTCTGCCCAACAGCGTGTTCTCAGTTCTGCGGGCAAGCACGCCCTCTTGCCTTGGCCCCGAGTGCAAAGTCCCGAGCGAGCACTCGACTCAGTGCAATGCACCCGGAAGGACGCTCTCGCTCGCCTTTCAAGGAGCGATTCCTAACAGCAGAAGCAGCAGAGGCACAAACTGCATGACGAGAAGGGACAACGTAGAACACGTCTCTGTCCTGGCGCATTTTCGTGTGCGATACTTCCCTCCGCGTCTTCGGGCCTTGCGAAGCTCTGTGTACTGCGAGCGCTGCTACTCGCAGCTGAGAAGGACCGTGGAGCTAGCGGCGAATTCGGAGAGCTCTTCGCTGCACTGCGCCGCTCGCAAGCGGCTTCGTTCTTCGCCTTCTGCCGTCCGGCGAGAGCTGAACTCCAGCGGTCAGTTGCAGCTCTGCCCAACAGCGTGTTCTCAGTTCTGCGGGCAAGCACGCCCTCTTGCCTTGGCCCCGAGAGCAAAGCCCCGAGCGAGCACTCGACTCAGTGCAATGCACCCGGAAGGACGCTCTCGCTCGCCTTTCAAGGAGCGATTCCTAACAGCAGAAGCAGCAGAGGCACAAACTGCATGACGAGAAGGGACAACGTAGAACACGTCTCTGTCCTGGCGCATTTTCGTGTGCGAAACTTCCCTCCGGGTCTTCGGGCCTTGCGAAGCCCTGTGTACTGCGAGCGCTGCTACTCGCAGCTGAGAAGGACCGTGGAGCTAGCGGCGAATTCGGAGAGCTCTTCGCTGCACTGCGCCGCTCGCAAGCGGCTTCGTTCTTCGCCTTCTGCCGTCCGGCGAGAGCTGAACTCCAGCGGTCAGTTGCAGCTCTGCCCAACAGCGTGTTCTCAGTTCTGCGGGCAAGCACGCCCTCTTGCCTTGGCCCCGAGAGCAAAGCCCCGAGCGAGCACTCGACTCAGTGCAATGCACCCGGAAGGACGCTCTCGCTCGCCTTTCAAGGAGCGATTCCTAACAGCAGAAGCAGCAGAGGCACAAACTGCATGACGAGAAGGGACAACGTAGAACACGTCTCTGTCCTGGCGCATTTTCGTGTGCGATACTTCCCTCCGCGTCTTCGGGCCTTGCGAAGCTCTGTGTACTGCGAGCGCTGCTACTCGCAGCTGAGAAGGACCGTGGAGCTAGCGGCGAATTCGGAGAGCTCTTCGCTGCACTGCGCCGCTCGCAAGCGGCTTCGTTCTTCGCCTTCTGCCGTCCGGCGAGAGCTGAACTCCAGCGGTCAGTTGCAGCTCTGCCCAACAGCGTGTTCTCAGTTCTGCGGGCAAGCACGCCCTCTTGCCTTGGCCCCGAGAGCAAAGTCCCGAGCGAGCACTCGACTCAGTGCAATGCACCCGGAAAGACGCTGTTGCTCGCCTTTCAAGGAGCGATTCCTAACAGCAGAAGCAGCAGAGGCACAAACTGCATGACGAGAAGGGACAACGTAGAACACGTCTCTGTCCTGGTACATTTTCCTGTGCGAAACTTCCCTCCGGGTCTTCGTTCCTTGCGAAGCTCTATGTACTGTGAGCGCTGCTACTTGCAGCTGAGAAAGACCGTGGAGCTAGCGGCGAATTCGGAGAGCGCTGAGCACGTAGTCAAGAAGCGAGACGTGTCCCTGCAACGCGGTGCTAATAGCAGCTTCCTCGCGGCCGGGGCGAGCTCCGGCCACAAGACATTCTCGTCCTGGCAACGGATCTCTGTGAAGGGCGTAGGCGAAAAGCTTTCGTTTTCCATTCGAACTGCGAGAGAGGCAGACTGTTGCACGGAGCTCTGAGAACAAAGGTGCACGCCCTAGGCGGGCTTGGGCAGAAGCAGCGTTCTCTAGCTCTTGGCTGCCGGCGCACTTGTGGTTGTGTGGCGCCCTTGCAGCGGCTTCTGGCCGCCGGCAAGTGAAAGCGGCTCCACGCTTGGGCGAGGGCGGTGAACGAAGCGGCACTAGTCCCGTGCTTGTGTGCACCACGTTACAGGCTACTAGGAGAGGAAGGTGGTTGACTCTCGCTTGCCTTCCCAAGTGCCCTTAGCAGTCGGAAGGAGCAAGCTGAAGCACTGCTGCTTGTGCTGCTCCTTGGTTCCCTTGCAGCCCGCTGTGAAAGCATTGGCGGTCGCTTCTAGGCGCCGAGTTGCACACAGCACCACTGTAAGTGCCGCGGAGAAGGGAAATCCAGAGTGCAGCGAGGAGCTGGACGTGGCTTACGTGCAGTAAGGAGAAGGTGAACCTAGGCACTGCCTCTTCAATCTGGCCGCCTCTGCTCTGGTAGCAACTTTTGCAAGTCGCAGAGGGAGCTGCGAGTATGTAGAACGGAGGGCAGCGAGACGCCGTGTGTTATGCGCCCTTTCAGGGCTGCTGCCAGGGTGCCACTTTAAGAACGCCTTCTTCTTCCTCGCGTCCTTCCTCCACTATAGTCTCCTGGATTCACCTGAGACTCTTCCTAGGCATCTCCCTGATCCTTTTTGCAATGAGTCTCACATCATTCTCCTGAAGAAACTGTCTGCTTATAGTTTGCATGGGTGGGCTGTTTGCTGGGTGACAAACTGGGTGATGGCCAGGCCCACAGAGTGGTGGGAAATAGAGTTCATCCAGCTGGTCCCCAAGGCTCGGTCTTGGGCCCAGTCCTGTTTAATATCTTGCTCAGTGTTCTGGACAAGGGGATAGAGTACACGCCCAGGAAGTTCACAGATGATGCAAAGTTGGCTGGTAGTGTTTTTTTCTTCTGGAGGACAGCAGGCTCTGCTTCTTCTTCCTCCTGTTCTGAGGTCGCTGCTCCCTCTTCATCCCTCATTAAGTGTGCTGATTTTGTCACTTGGATGAGAAAACAAACAATTTTAGCAACAATACTAGTGGCAGGGTACAAGAAAGGAAGAGTTCACACGAATCCCCCCCCCCCCCCGCCCAACAACAGAAAATACCTGATGGCTCCTCTGCCCAGCTTACTGACTACACCGGAACCCATTGTCCCCCAAAGATACTCCCTTCTCCCTGCCCCCAGCCATGATGTGAGATGGAATAGAATAACTAAGATTAAGATTCTCCCTATGGAATTCCATCATACTTCGATTCTGGGAAAAAAAATTTCTTGAAGTTCTATCATTTCAGATCATTTGAATTTGAATTTGCATACTAAAAAGTCTAGCCAGAAACTCATGACAATATTAATAGCCCATTCTAGAATGTCCGAGATGATAGACACTTCTTTCAAGAGAATGTGATACCTCACCTGACTTCTCCAGAATTTAAATGAACAGCGGGAGTAGTCTACAAGATTCTTGCTGCCATCTGGATTTCCTGGTATTTGGCTGGTCTATGTAAACCAACCAGCTATTCAGCAGAGGGAATATTAGTGTGATACTTGATGGTATGTGAGATGGAACACAGTAATTTATGGCTTTTTGCATAGTGATGAAGCTGTAAAGAAAGCTCCGTAATGCTCAGACAAGGAGGCTGCTGGACTTCAAGCAGCAAAGGCCCAAAACGAACCAGTGAAAAGGTGTCATTGAAAAAAAAAAAAAAGCCAGGTGGGGAGCAAAGTGATACTTAAGGGCAGTTTACTGAAAGAGGGAATCTAGTGAAAAAAAAAGTCCAAGAGTGAAGGAATAACAGAGAAAATGAAACTAAGGAAGGAAATCAATCTCAGCTAATCATTTCAGAAGCTAACAAGTTGTCATTGCAATGATGCATAAAGTGAGAAAAAATAAATATGTCTGCGCCAAAATCTGAAATATGAACTTTATTGCATTCTGTCTTCCACGGAATCATACAACAGTCTGTGATTAAAGATCATGTAGTCCAACTTCCTTGCCAGGTAGATCTTACAGTAGATCAAATTGCTCAAGACTAGCCAAACTGATAAGGAGCACTCTCAATGATGGGGCATCCACAACTTCTCTGGAACACCCGTTTGAGTGTCTCACCAGCTTCATTGTAGAAAAGTTTTTCCTTTTAGCCAATCTAAACCTAGTCTCAGTTTGAAAGCATGGCCCCTTATCCTGTCTCTGCAAACTTTCCTAAAAAGTCTTTCTCCATTTGTCTTATACCCTCTTTACATATTCAAAGGCCACAATACTGTCTCTCCAGAAACCTCTCTTCTCCAGGCTAAAAGATCCTACTTTTCACAAGAACCAGGTCATAAACTGAGATGGAAGACATCTCAGGAGATCAGATCATGCAACAGCTCAGCGTAAGAATAGCTCTGAAGTCAGATCAACTAGCTTAGGGCTGTGTCTGTTTGAATTTTGAAAATTAGCAGGACTTGAAATGCTTCAAGGAAGAGAACTCGGGGTGGCTCCAGAAACAGCCTGAGAAACTCGAGCAAACTCGAAACCTCAGAAACTACCACTGCTTTCTCTCCCTCAGCCCAAGCAGTCCCAAAGAAGAAGTGTTCCCAGCAGGCTGGGATAGCACACATATACACTACATATACGTGACAGGCATCGCCAGCAGCCACATCCTGCTCCTTTCTGTGGCTGGCAAGAGTGAGACTGGATGTTTACATGTGGGCAAACTGGGTCCCTCCAGCAGCTCACACACTCAGCCTGCCCAGTGACCCCACTGAATTCCAGTATTAGCAGTGTGCCAAGGCCACAGCACTACTCCGCTTGCTGGCACAGACCATCACACGCCTCCTAAATCAGTCAGGACTCCCCTGGTCCCACAGCCAGCACCCCACTTGCCCTCCGCCAGGCCACTGCCATTGTTCACCAACTTCTCCACTTTGATCTTTGCTGGTGCTCTCAACACTGGCACACCCAGATGTTCTGCAGCTGTTGTCTCCTGGTGGAAAGGACTTGTAAAGCCATGTTTCCTAACAAGACTTCCACAACCTTTCAAAGCAACCTTTACTGGAGTATGAACAATCTCATTCAAATGTCAACATTTCTTTTCCCGTATGTGAAATCAGAATTTCCTTCTTCCGGGCATGCCCAAAACAAGGCACAAACTACATTGTGCCTTCTGTTTCACATGCTGACTCGTTTGTAAACAATGCTAGGAGAATACCTGTTTTGATCCAAGCTAATCTCTGGCCCTTATAGTGCTTTCGGTAGTTAGTTTTGCTTTGTTATTTACTTGATGTCCCATTGAATTGTTGAATCATAAACAGACTACCTGTCTGTATAGCAGCATAGCAGTGATGAATAAATGCAAGAGAAGGAGCAAGGTGATTGTTTGCTAGACTCTTCCTAGAAACTGAGAAATCTGTTACTTAATGCTGACCACAGCAGATGGAGGAAGCATCCTACATGATGTCAAAGCAATGAAGCTGTAATCACTTTTATGATTACAGTCAAGGCACTGCTTTTGCCACCATAAGTGGAGTGCAGGGAATCTTAAAAGACGACACTCTAACTGTTGTCCATGCTCACTGAGAAAATAATGCTTTTACAGCAGAGCAGGTCTCACCGCAGCTAAATCATGGCTTCAACTGTACACCGCCTTCAAAAAGCCCACAAAAACACAAATGAAAGGATTTGGAACCCAAGGGAATCTCGGATTGTGACATCAGCTCACTCTGGATTCTTTCCAAATTCTCAATTCCATTTTCTTCCGAGCCAATTTTCCCACCTAACTTGAGATGTAATTTATGGATTTCCAACACATCTAGTTACCTTAGAATTAGATTGCCACTAGCCAAAAAGACAGAAACAAGCAGTTAAGTGAAGACTGAAACCATGGTTGTTTAGAACAGCAAAACTTGGGCGAAACTATTCTTAAGAAAACCAAAACTTTTAGGACTTACCCATGTATTTTTGGAGGTGGAAAAAGTTTTACATCGAAAAGTCCCTAGGGAACTCTCTTCAGTGCCTGGAGAGCCGCTGTCGCTCGCCTTTCAAGGACCTATTCGTCACAGCAGAGGCAGCAGAGCACAAGATGGCCGACGAGAAGGGGCAGTGTAGAACTCTCTGTCTGTCTGTGTCTCTACTCAGTGTAGAACGTCTCTATCCTGGCACATTTTCGAGTGCGATACTTCCCTCCGGGTCTTCGGTCCTTGCGAAGCTCTATGTACTGTGAGCGCTGCTACTTGCAGCTGAGAAAGACCGTGGAGCTAGCGGCGAATTCGGAGAGCGCTGAGCACGTAGTCAAGAAGCGAGACGTGTCCCTGCAACGCGGTGCTAATAGCAGCTTCCTCGCGGCGGGGGCGAGCTCCGGCCACAAGGCATTCTCGTCCTGGCAACGGATCTCTGTGACGGGCGTAGGCGAAAAGCTTTCGTTTTCCATTCGAACTGCGAGAGAGGCAGACTGTTGCACGGAGCTCTGAGAACAAAGGTGCACGCCCTAGGCGGGCTTGGGCAGAAGCAGCGTTCTCTAGCTCTTGGCTGCCGGCGCACTTGTGGTTGTGTGGCGCCCTTGCAGCGGCTTCTGGCCGCCGGCAAGTGAAAGCGGCTCCACGCTTGGGCGAGGGCGGTGAACGAAGCGGCACTAGTCCCGTGCTTGTGTGCACCACGTTACTAGGAGAGGAAGGTGGTTGACTCTCGCTTGCCTTCCCAAGTGCCCTTAGCAGTCGGAAGGAGCAAGCTGAAGCACTGCTGCTTGTGCTGCTCCTTGGTTCCCTTGCAGCCCGCTGTGAAAGCATTGGCGGTCACTTCTAGGCGCCGAGTTGCACACAGCACCACGGTAAGTGCCTCGGAGAAGGGAAATCCAGAGTGCAGCGAGGAGCTGGACGTGGCTTACGTGCAGTAAGGAGAAGGTGAACCTAGGCACTGCCTCTTCAATCTGGCCGCCTCTGCTCTGGTAGCAACTTTTGCAAGTCGGCAGAGGGAGCCGCGAGTATGTAGAACGGAGGGCAGCGAGATGCCGTGTGTTATGCGCCTTTTCAGGGCTGCTGCCAGGGTGCTACTTTAAGAACGCCTTTTTCTTCCTCGCGTCCTTCTCGCTTCGCTCTAGCTGCATGGAGTACAGCACAGCGAAGGAGTGAGGAAGGGCTCTGCCCCAGCTTTTGTCCCGGCCTGCCTGTGCTGCGCCTTTAGCTGCACACGAGAACAACGGCATTTCTTACCCGCAAGGTAAAAAAGGCTTTAGTGTAGCCTTAGGAATGGCAAGTGCCTAGGCATTAAGTTGAGCGACCACGTATGAGGGAGTCTTTAGAGGTTTCCTCCCCCATGGCGCAGGTGTATTCTCATTCTCGTGCTGAACTGAAAAGTCCGGGCATGGCAAGACTGGCCTGCCTTGTGCAGAGACGAACACAAATGTGGGGCTATGATCCTCTGTGTTCGGAGCTCTGCTTCCGGGTGTGTGGGCCGCCGTGAGCCCGCAGCAGCCGCCGAGGACAGTGTGGATTGTGGATGAGTCTGGGCTGGCCCCCGGCCCCCCCGTTGGTCTGACAGCGGCAGAAGTGGCGTAGGAGCGGCATCGCCTGAGGGCCCCATGGGGGGCGGGAAGAGAGCCGGGAGTGACCCCGAACGACACCGGAAGCGATATCCGTAGGGCCCGGAAGGCCAGCGTTGCCATCGAGTTTGGCCGGTAGGAGGCGTCTAAGGTGCTTTGAAAGGTGGAGCTTCTTTGCTCTAGGACAGTCTGGGAGAGCTGAGGGTGTCCAATCTGGAGAACAGAAGGCTCCAGGGAGATCTTCGAGCCCTTTGCAGTGCCTGCTGGGGCTCCAAGATAGCTGGGGAGGGACTTTGGAAAAGGGTCTGGACTCGCAGGACAAGGGGGAATAGCTTCAAACTGCCAGAGGGCTGCGATAGATGGGATATTGGAAAGGAATTCTTCCTTGGGTGGGTGCTGAGGCACATGTTGCTCAAAGAGGCTGTGTAGGAGCCCCATGGCAGGAAGCGTCCAGGGCCAGGCTGGAGCGGACATGGAGCAACCTGGACTAGTGGAAAAGTGTCCCTGCCCGTGTCAGGATGTGGGAAGAAGATAATTTGTCTCTAAGGTCGCTTCCAGTCCAAACCATTCTGGGATTCTAGGATTCATGGAAGGCCCTTTTCCAAGTGAAGTGTTGTATCTCTTGGCTCCCAGCTTGTAGTTGCCAGTTCTTCTGGAAGCAGGCGTGGCGAAGCAGCTGTGATGAGCCATGGGTTCTCAATAGGACGAGTGTGATATATTTGCAGAGAGGAAGGCTGCAGACAGATCTTCAAGGTCCAGGTAAAACAAGCAAAGGATTGAATAGAAGCCAAAGATTGGTTGTGTTAGTCAGTTTGCTGGCTGTTGAAATGGCCCCAGGTAATTTTCAACATTTCTAATTTGGATTTGTTTGAGTAAAAAATGAATGTGTTACCTCCAGCGTAGGCTCTCCAATGCATCTCCATGTGCTCCCATCTCTTTGTTGTATATCGGGTTCTATTAACTGAAGACAGAATCATAACACAGTAGTAAAACATTTAGAGGTGCGAAGCCCTGTGTACTGCGAGCGCTGCTACTCGCAGCTGAGAAGGACCGTGGAGCTAGCGGCGAATTCGGAGAGCTCTTCGCTGCACTGCGCCGCTCGCAAGCGGCTTCGTTCTTCGCCTTCTGCCGTCCGGCGAGAGCTGAACTCCAGCGGTCAGTTGCAGCTCTGCCCAACAGCGTGTTCTCAGTTCTGCGGGCAAGCACGCCCTCTTGCCTTGGCCCCGAGAGCAAAGTCCCGAGCGAGCACTCGACTCAGTGCAATGCACCCAGAAGGACGCTCTCGCTCGCCTTTCAAGGAGCGATTCCTAACAGCAGAAGCAGCAGAGGCACAAACTGCATGACGAGAAGGGACAACGTAGAACACGTCTCTGTCCTGGCGCATTTTCGTGTGCGAAACTTCCCTCCGGGTCTTCGGGCCTTGCGAAGCCCTGTGTACTGCGAGCGCTGCTACTCGCAGCTGAGAAGGACCGTGGAGCTAGCGGCGAATTCGGAGAGCTCTTCGCTGCACTGCGCCGCTCGCAAGCGGCTTCGTTCTTCGCCTTCTGCCGTCCGGCGAGAGCTGAACTCCAGCGGTCAGTTGCAGCTCTGCCCAACAGCGTGTTCTCAGTTCTGCGGGCAAGCACGCCCTCTTGCCTTGGCCCCGAGAGCAAAGCCCCGAGCGAGCACTCGACTCAGTGCAATGCACCCGGAAGGACGCTCTCGCTCGCCTTTCAAGGAGCGATTCCTAACAGCAGAAGCAGCAGAGGCACAAACTGCATGACGAGAAGGGACAACGTAGAACACGTCTCTGTCCTGGCGCATTTTCGTGTGCGAAACTTCCCTCCGGGTCTTCGGGCCTTGCGAAGCTCTGTGTACTGCGAGCGCTGCTACTCGCAGCTGAGAAGGACCGTGGAGCTAGCGGCGAATTCGGAGAGCTCTTCGCTGCACTGCGCCGCTCGCAAGCGGCTTCGTTCTTCGCCTTCTGCCGTCCGGCGAGAGCTGAACTCCAGCGGTCAGTTGCAGCTCTGCCCAACAGCGTGTTCTCAGTTCTGCGGGCAAGCACGCCCTCTTGCCTTGGCCCCGAGAGCAAAGTCCCGAGCGAGCACTCGACTCAGTGCAATGCACCCGGAAGGACGCTCTCGCTCGCCTTTCAAGGAGCGATTCCTAACAGCAGAAGCAGCAGAGGCACAAACTGCATGACGAGAAGGGACAACGTAGAACACGTCTCTGTCCTGGCGCATTTTCGTGTGCGATACTTCCCTCCGGGTCTTCGGGCCTTGCGAAGCCCTGTGTACTGCGAGCGCTGCTACTCGCAGCTGAGAAGGACCGTGGAGCTAGCGGCGAATTCGGAGAGCTCTTCGCTGCACTGCGCCGCTCGCAAGCGGCTTCGTTCTTCGCCTTCTGCCGTCCGGCGAGAGCTGAACTCCAGCGGTCAGTTGCAGCTCTGCCCAACAGCGTGTTCTCAGTTCTGCGGGCAAGCACGCCCTCTTGCCTTGGCCCCGAGAGCAAAGTCCCGAGCGAGCACTCGACTCAGTGCAATGCACCCGGAAGGACGCGCTCGCTCGCCTTTCAAGGAGCGATTCCTAACAGCAGAAGCAGCAGAGGCACAAACTGCATGACGAGAAGGGACAACGTAGAACACGTCTCTGTCCTGGCACATTTCCGTGTGCGAAACTTCCCTCCGGGTCTTCGGGCCTTGCGAAGCCCTGTGTACTGCGAGCGCTGCTACTCGCAGCTGAGAAGGACCGTGGAGCTAGCGGCGAATTCGGAGAGCTCTTCGCTGCACTGCGCCGCTCGCAAGCGGCTTCGTTCTTCGCCTTCTGCCGTCCGGCGAGAGCTGAACTCCAGCGGTCAGTTGCAGCTCTGCCCAACAGCGTGTTCTCAGTTCTGCGGGCAAGCACGCCCTCTTGCCTTGGCCCCGAGAGCAAAGTCCCGAGCGAGCACTCGACTCAGTGCAATGCACCCGGAAGGACGCTCTCGCTCGTCTTTCAAGGAGCGATTCCTAACAGCAGAAGCAGCAGAGGCACAAACTGCATGACGAGAAGGGACAACGTAGAACACGTCTCTGTCCTGGCGCATTTTCGTGTGCGATACTTCCCTCCGGGTCTTCGGGCCTTGCGAAGCTCTGTGTACTGCGAGCGCTGCTACTCGCAGCTGAGAAGGACCGTGGAGCTAGCGGCGAATTCGGAGAGCTCTTCGCTGCACTGCGCCGCTCGCAAGCGGCTTCGTTCTTCGCCTTCTGCCGTCCGGCGAGAGCTGAACTCCAGCGGTCAGTTGCAGCTCTGCCCAACAGCGTGTTCTCAGTTCTGCGGGCAAGCACGCCCTCTTGCCTTGGCCCCGAGTGCAAAGTCCCGAGCGAGCACTCGACTCAGTGCAATGCACCCGGAAGGACGCTCTCGCTCGTCTTTCAAGGAGCGATTACCTACAGCAGAAGCAGCAGAGGCACAAACTGCATGACGAGAAGGGACAACGTAGAACACGTCTCTGTCCTGGCGCATTTTCGTGTGCGATACTTCCCTCCGGGTCTTCGGGCCTTGCGAAGCCCTGTGTACTGCGAGCGCTGCTACTCGCAGCTGAGAAGGACCGTGGAGCTAGCGGCGAATTCGGAGAGCTCTTCCTTGCACTGCGCCGCTCGCAAGCGGCTTCGTTCTTCGCCTTCTGCCGTCCGGCGAGAGCTGAACTCCAGCGGTCAGTTGCAGCTCTGCCCAACAGCGTGTTCTCAGTTCTGCGGGCAAGCACGCCCTCTTGCCTTGGCCCCGAGAGCAAAGCCCCGAGCGAGCACTCGACTCAGTGCAATGCACCCGGAAGGACGCTCTCGCTCGCCTTTCAAGGAGCGATTCCTAACAGCAGAAGCAGCAGAGGCACAAACTGCATGACGAGAAGGGACAACGTAGAACACGTCTCTGTCCTGGCGCATTTTCGTGTGCGAAACTTCCCTCCGGGTCTTCGGGCCTTGCGAAGCCCTGTGTACTGCGAGCGCTGCTACTCGCAGCTGAGAAGGACCGTGGAGCTAGCGGCGAATTCGGAGAGCTCTTCGCTGCACTGCGCCGCTCGCAAGCGGCTTCGTTCTTCGCCTTCTGCCGTCCGGCGAGAGCTGAACTCCAGCGGTCAGTTGCAGCTCTGCCCAACAGCGTGTTCTCAGTTCTGCGGGCAAGCACGCCCTCTTGCCTTGGCCCCGAGAGCAAAGCCCCGAGCGAGCACTCGACTCAGTGCAATGCACCCGGAAGGACGCTCTCGCTCGCCTTTCAAGGAGCGATTCCTAACAGCAGAAGCAGCAGAGGCACAAACTGCATGACGAGAAGGGACAACGTAGAACACGTCTCTGTCCTGGCGCATTTTCGTGTGCGATACTTCCCTCCGGGTCTTCGGGCCTTGCGAAGCTCTGTGTACTGCGAGCGCTGCTACTCGCAGCTGAGAAGGACCGTGGAGCTAGCGGCGAATTCGGAGAGCTCTTCGCTGCACTGCGCCGCTCGCAAGCGGCTTCGTTCTTCGCCTTCTGCCGTCCGGCGAGAGCTGAACTCCAGCGGTCAGTTGCAGCTCTGCCCAACAGCGTGTTCTCAGTTCTGCGGGCAAGCACGCCCTCTTGCCTTGGCCCCGAGAGCAAAGCCCCGAGCGAGCACTCGACTCAGTGCAATGCACCCGGAAGGACGCTCTCGCTCGCCTTTCAAGGAGCGATTCCTAACAGCAGAAGCAGCAGAGGCACAAACTGCATGACGAGAAGGGACAACGTAGAACACGTCTCTGTCCTGGCGCATTTTCGTGTGCGATACTTCCCTCCGGGTCTTCGGGCCTTGCGAAGCTCTGTGTACTGCGAGCGCTGCTACTCGCAGCTGAGAAGGACCGTGGAGCTAGCGGCGAATTCGGAGAGCTCTTCGCTGCACTGCGCCGCTCGCAAGCGGCTTCGTTCTTCGCCTTCTGCCGTCCGGCGAGAGCTGAACTCCAGCGGTCAGTTGCAGCTCTGCCCAACAGCGTGTTCTCAGTTCTGCGGGCAAGCACGCCCTCTTGCCTTGGCCCCGAGAGCAAAGCCCCGAGCGAGCACTCGACTCAGTGCAATGCACCCGGAAGGACGCTCTCGCTCGCCTTTCAAGGAGCGATTCCTAACAGCAGAAGCAGCAGAGGCACAAACTGCATGACGAGAAGGGACAACGTAGAACACGTCTCTGTCCTGGCGCATTTTCGTGTGCGAAACTTCCCTCCGGGTCTTCGGGCCTTGCGAAGCCCTGTGTACTGCGAGCGCTGCTACTCGCAGCTGAGAAGGACCGTGGAGCTAGCGGCGAATTCGGAGAGCTCTTCGCTGCACTGCGCCGCTCGCAAGCGGCTTCGTTCTTCGCCTTCTGCCGTCCGGCGAGAGCTGAACTCCAGCGGTCAGTTGCAGCTCTGCCCAACAGCGTGTTCTCAGTTCTGCGGGCAAGCACGTCCTCTTGCCTTGGCCCCGAGAGCAAAGCCCCGAGCGAGCACTCGACTCAGTGCAATGCACCCGGAAGGACGCTCTCGCTCGCCTTTCAAGGAGCGATTCCTAACAGCAGAAGCAGCAGAGGCACAAACTGCATGACGAGAAGGGACAACGTAGAACACGTCTCTGTCCTGGCGCATTTTCGTGTGCGATACTTCCCTCCGGGTCTTCGGGCCTTGCGAAGCCCTGTGTACTGCGAGCGCTGCTACTCGCAGCTGAGAAGGACCGTGGAGCTAGCGGCGAATTCGGAGAGCTCTTCGCTGCACTGCGCCGCTCGCAAGCGGCTTCGTTCTTCGCCTTCTGCCGTCCGGCGAGAGCTGAACTCCAGCGGTCAGTTGCAGCTCTGCCCAACAGCGTGTTCTCAGTTCTGCGGGCAAGCACGCCCTCTTGCCTTGGCCCCGAGTGCAAAGTCCCGAGCGAGCACTCGACTCAGTGCAATGCACCCGGAAGGACCCTCTCGCTCGTCTTTCAAGGAGCGATTCCTAACAGCAGAAGCAGCAGAGGCACAAACTGCATGACGAGAAGGGACAACGTAGAACACGTCTCTGTCCTGGCGCATTTTCGTGTGCGATACTTCCCTCCGGGTCTTCGGGCCTTGCGAAGCTCTGTGTACTGCGAGCGCTGCTACTCGCAGCTGAGAAGGACCGTGGAGCTAGCGGCGAATTCGGAGAGCTCTTCGCTGCACTGCGCCGCTCGCAAGCGGCTTCGTTCTTCGCCTTCTGCCGTCCGGCGAGAGCTGAACTCCAGCGGTCAGTTGCAGCTCTGCCCAACAGCGTGTTCTCAGTTCTGCGGGCAAGCACGCCCTCTTGCCTTGGCCCCGAGAGCAAAGTCCCGAGCGAGCACTCGACTCAGTGCAATGCACCCGGAAGGACGCTCTCGCTCGTCTTTCAAGGAGCGATTCCTAACAGCAGAAGCAGCAGAGGCACAAACTGCATGACGAGAAGGGACAACGTAGAACACGTCTCTGTCCTGGCGCATTTTCGTGTGCGATACTTCCCTCCGGGTCTTCGGGCCTTGCGAAGCTCTGTGTACTGCGAGCGCTGCTACTCGCAGCTGAGAAGGACCGTGGAGCTAGCGGCGAATTCGGAGAGCTCTTCGCTGCACTGCGCCGCTCGCAAGCGGCTTCGTTCTTCGCCTTCTGCCGTCCGGCGAGAGCTGAACTCCAGCGGTCAGTTGCAGCTCTGCCCAACAGCGTGTTCTCAGTTCTGCGGGCAAGCACGCCCTCTTGCCTTGGCCCCGAGAGCAAAGCCCCGAGCGAGCACTCGACTCAGTGCAATGCACCCGGAAGGACGCTCTCGCTCGCCTTTCAAGGAGCGATTCCTAACAGCAGAAGCAGCAGAGGCACAAACTGCATGACGAGAAGGGACAACGTAGAACACGTCTCTGTCCTGGCGCATTTTCGTGTGCGATACTTCCCTCCGGGTCTTCGGGCCTTGCGAAGCTCTGTGTACTGCGAGCGCTGCTACTCGCAGCTGAGAAGGACCGTGGAGCTAGCGGCGAATTCGGAGAGCTCTTCGCTGCACTGCGCCGCTCGCAAGCGGCTTCGTTCTTCGCCTTCTGCCGTCCGGCGAGAGCTGAACTCCAGCGGTCAGTTGCAGCTCTGCCCAACAGCGTGTTCTCAGTTCTGCGGGCAAGCACGCCCTCTTGCCTTGGCCCCGAGAGCAAAGCCCCGAGCGAGCACTCGACTCAGTGCAATGCACCCGGAAGGACGCTCTCGCTCGCCTTTCAAGGAGCGATTCCTAACAGCAGAAGCAGCAGAGGCACAAACTGCATGACGAGAAGGGACAACGTAGAACACGTCTCTGTCCTGGCGCATTTTCGTGTGCGAAACTTCCCTCCGGGTCTTCGGGCCTTGCGAAGCTCTGTGTACTGCGAGCGCTGCTACTCGCAGCTGAGAAGGACCGTGGAGCTAGCGGCGAATTCGGAGAGCTCTTCGCTGCACTGCGCCGCTCGCAAGCGGCTTCGTTCTTCGCCTTCTGCCGTCCGGCGAGAGCTGAACTCCAGCGGTCAGTTGCAGCTCTGCCCAACAGCGTGTTCTCAGTTCTGCGGGCAAGCACGCCCTCTTGCCTTGGCCCCGAGAGCAAAGCCCCGAGCGAGCACTCGACTCAGTGCAATGCACCCGGAAGGACGCTCTCGCTCGCCTTTCAAGGAGCGATTCCTAACAGCAGAAGCAGCAGAGGCACAAACTGCATGACGAGAAGGGACAACGTAGAACACGTCTCTGTCCTGGCGCATTTTCGTGTGCGATACTTCCCTCCGGGTCTTCGGGCCTTGCGAAGCCCTGTGTACTGCGAGCGCTGCTACTCGCAGCTGAGAAGGACCGTGGAGCTAGCGGCGAATTCGGAGAGCTCTTCGCTGCACTGCGCCGCTCGCAAGCGGCTTCGTTCTTCGCCTTCTGCCGTCCGGCGAGAGCTGAACTCCAGCGGTCAGTTGCAGCTCTGCCCAACAGCGTGTTCTCAGTTCTGCGGGCAAGCACGCCCTCTTGCCTTGGCCCCGAGTGCAAAGTCCCGAGCGAGCACTCGACTCAGTGCAATGCACCCGGAAGGACGCTCTCGCTCGTCTTTCAAGGAGCGATTCCTAACAGCAGAAGCAGCAGAGGCACAAACTGCATGACGAGAAGGGACAACGTAGAACACGTCTCTGTCCTGGCGCATTTTCGTGTGCGATACTTCCCTCCGGGTCTTCGGGCCTTGCGAAGCTCTGTGTACTGCGAGCGCTGCTACTCGCAGCTGAGAAGGACCGTGGAGCTAGCGGCGAATTCGGAGAGCTCTTCGCTGCACTGCGCCGCTCGCAAGCGGCTTCGTTCTTCGCCTTCTGCCGTCCGGCGAGAGCTGAACTCCAGCGGTCAGTTGCAGCTCTGCCCAACAGCGTGTTCTCAGTTCTGCGGGCAAGCACGCCCTCTTGCCTTGGCCCCGAGTGCAAAGTCCCGAGCGAGCACTCGACTCAGTGCAATGCACCCGGAAGGACGCTCTCGCTCGTCTTTCAAGGAGCGATTCCTAACAGCAGAAGCAGCAGAGGCACAAACTGCATGACGAGAAGGGACAACGTAGAACACGTCTCTGTCCTGGCGCATTTTCGTGTGCGATACTTCCCTCCGGGTCTTCGGGCCTTGCGAAGCTCTGTGTACTGCGAGCGCTGCTACTCGCAGCTGAGAAGGACCGTGGAGCTAGCGGCGAATTCGGAGAGCTCTTCGCTGCACTGCGCCGCTCGCAAGCGGCTTCGTTCTTCGCCTTCTGCCGTCCGGCGAGAGCTGAACTCCAGCGGTCAGTTGCAGCTCTGCCCAACAGCGTGTTCTCAGTTCTGCGGGCAAGCACGCCCTCTTGCCTTGGCCCCGAGAGCAAAGTCCCGAGCGAGCACTCGACTCAGTGCAATGCACCCGGAAGGACGCTCTCGCTCGTCTTTCAAGGAGCGATTACCTACAGCAGAAGCAGCAGAGGCACAAACTGCATGACGAGAAGGGACAACGTAGAACACGTCTCTGTCCTGGCGCATTTTCGTGTGCGATACTTCCCTCCGGGTCTTCGGGCCTTGCGAAGCTCTGTGTACTGCGAGCGCTGCTACTCGCAGCTGAGAAGGACCGTGGAGCTAGCGGCGAATTCGGAGAGCTCTTCGCTGCACTGCGCCGCTCGCAAGCGGCTTCGTTCTTCGCCTTCTGCCGTCCGGCGAGAGCTGAACTCCAGCGGTCAGTTGCAGCTCTGCCCAACAGCGTGTTCTCAGTTCTGCGGGCAAGCACGCCCTCTTGCCTTGGCCCCGAGTGCAAAGTCCCGAGCGAGCACTCGACTCAGTGCAATGCACCCGGAAGGACGCTCTCGCTCGTCTTTCAAGGAGCGATTACCTACAGCAGAAGCAGCAGAGGCACAAACTGCATGACGAGAAGGGACAACGTAGAACACGTCTCTGTCCTGGCGCATTTTCGTGTGCGATACTTCCCTCCGGGTCTTCGGGCCTTGCGAAGCTCTGTGTACTGCGAGCGCTGCTACTCGCAGCTGAGAAGGACCGTGGAGCTAGCGGCGAATTCGGAGAGCTCTTCGCTGCACTGCGCCGCTCGCAAGCGGCTTCGTTCTTCGCCTTCTGCCGTCCGGCGAGAGCTGAACTCCAGCGGTCAGTTGCAGCTCTGCCCAACAGCGTGTTCTCAGTTCTGCGGGCAAGCACGCCCTCTTGCCTTGGCCCCGAGTGCAAAGTCCCGAGCGAGCACTCGACTCAGTGCAATGCACCCGGAAGGACGCTCTCGCTCGCCTTTCAAGGAGCGATTCCTAACAGCAGAAGCAGCAGAGGCACAAACTGCATGACGAGAAGGGACAACGTAGAACACGTCTCTGTCCTGGCGCATTTTCGTGTGCGAAACTTCCCTCCGGGTCATCGGGCCTTGCGAAGCCCTGTGTACTGCGAGCGCTGCTACTCGCAGCTGAGAAGGACCGTGGAGCTAGCGGCGAATTCGGAGAGCTCTTCGCTGCACTGCGCCGCTCGCAAGCGGCTTCGTTCTTCGCCTTCTGCCGTCCGGCGAGAGCTGAACTCCAGCGGTCAGTTGCAGCTCTGCCCAACAGCGTGTTCTCAGTTCTGCGGGCAAGCACGCCCTCTTGCCTTGGCCCCGAGTGCAAAGTCCCGAGCGAGCACTCGACTCAGTGCAATGCACCCGGAAGGACGCTCTCGCTCGCCTTTCAAGGAGCGATTCCTAACAGCAGAAGCAGCAGAGGCACAAACTGCATGACGAGAAGGGACAACGTAGAACACGTCTCTGTCCTGGCGCATTTTCGTGTGCGAAACTTCCCTCCGGGTCATCGGGCCTTGCGAAGCCCTGTGTACTGCGAGCGCTGCTACTCGCAGCTGAGAAGGACCGTGGAGCTAGCGGCGAATTCGGAGAGCTCTTCGCTGCACTGCGCCGCTGGCAAGCGGCTTCGTTCTTCGCCTTCTGCCGTCCGGCGAGAGCTGAACTCCAGCGGTCAGTTGCAGCTCTGCCCAACAGCGTGTTCTCAGTTCTGCGGGCAAGCACGCCCTCTTGCCTTGGCCCCGAGAGCAAAGCCCCGAGCGAGCACTCGACTCAGTGCAATGCACCCGGAAGGACGCTCTCGCTCGCCTTTCAAGGAGCGATTCCTAACAGCAGAAGCAGCAGAGGCACAAACTGCATGACGAGAAGGGACAACGTAGAACACGTCTCTGTCCTGGCATATTTTCGTGTGCGATACTTCCCTCCGGGTCTTCGGGCCTTGCGAAGCCCTGTGTACTGCGAGCGCTGCTACTCGCAGCTGAGAAGGACCGTGGAGCTAGCGGCGAATTCGGAGAGCTCTTCGCTGCACTGCGCCGCTCGCAAGCGGCTTCGTTCTTCGCCTTCTGCCGTCCGGCGAGAGCTGAACTCCAGCGGTCAGTTGCAGCTCTGCCCAACAGCGTGTTCTCAGTTCTGCGGGCAAGCACGCCCTCTTGCCTTGGCCCCGAGAGCAAAGCCCCGAGCGAGCACTCGACTCAGTGCAATGCACCCGGAAGGACGCTCTCGCTCGCCTTTCAAGGAGCGATTCCTAACAGCAGAAGCAGCAGAGGCACAAACTGCATGACGAGAAGGGACAACGTAGAACACGTCTCTGTCCTGGCACATTTTCGTGTGCGAAACTTCCCTCCGGGTCTTCGGGCCTTGCGAAGCCCTGTGTACTGCGAGCGCTGCTACTCGCAGCTGAGAAGGACCGTGGAGCTAGCGGCGAATTCGGAGAGCTCTTCGCTGCACTGCGCCGCTCGCAAGCGGCTTCGTTCTTCGCCTTCTGCCGTCCGGCGAGAGCTGAACTCCAGCGGTCAGTTGCAGCTCTGCCCAACAGCGTGTTCTCAGTTCTGCGGGCAAGCACGCCCTCTTGCCTTGGCCCCGAGAGCAAAGCCCCGAGCGAGCACTCGACTCAGTGCAATGCACCCGGAAGGACGCTCTCGCTCGCCTTTCAAGGAGCGATTCCTAACAGCAGAAGCAGCAGAGGCACAAACTGCATGACGAGAAGGGACAACGTAGAACACGTCTCTGTCCTGGCACATTTTCGTGTGCGAAACTTCCCTCCGGGTCTTCGGGCCTTGCGAAGCTCTGTGTACTGCGAGCGCTGCTACTCGCAGCTGAGAAGGACCGTGGAGCTAGCGGCGAATTCGGAGAGCTCTTCGCTGCACTGCGCCGCTCGCAAGCGGCTTCGTTCTTCGCCTTCTGCCGTCCGGCGAGAGCTGAACTCCAGCGGTCAGTTGCAGCTCTGCCCAACAGCGTGTTCTCAGTTCTGCGGGCAAGCACGCCCTCTTGCCTTGGCCCCGAGAGCAAAGTCCCGAGCGAGCACTCGACTCAGTGCAATGCACCCGGAAGGACGCTCTCGCTCGTCTTTCAAGGAGCGATTACCTACAGCAGAAGCAGCAGAGGCACAAACTGCATGACGAGAAGGGACAACGTAGAACACGTCTCTGTCCTGGCGCATTTTCGTGTGCGATACTTCCCTCCGGGTCTTCGGGCCTTGCGAAGCCCTGTGTACTGCGAGCGCTGCTACTCGCAGCTGAGAAGGACCGTGGAGCTAGCGGCGAATTCGGAGAGCTCTTCGCTGCACTGCGCCGCTCGCAAGCGGCTTCGTTCTTCGCCTTCTGCCGTCCGGCGAGAGCTGAACTCCAGCGGTCAGTTGCAGCTCTGCCCAACAGCGTGTTCTCAGTTCTGCGGGCAAGCACGCCCTCTTGCCTTGGCCCCGAGTGCAAAGTCCCGAGCGAGCACTCGACTCAGTGCAATGCACCCGGAAGGACGCTCTCGCTCGCCTTTCAAGGAGCGATTCCTAACAGCAGAAGCAGCAGAGGCACAAACTGCATGACGAGAAGGGACAACGTAGAACACGTCTCTGTCCTGGCGCATTTTCGTGTGCGATACTTCCCTCCGGGTCTTCGGGCCTTGCGAAGCTCTGTGTACTGCGAGCGCTGCTACTCGCAGCTGAGAAGGACCGTGGAGCTAGCGGCGAATTCGGAGAGCTCTTCGCTGCACTGCGCCGCTCGCAAGCGGCTTCGTTCTTCGCCTTCTGCCGTCCGGCGAGAGCTGAACTCCAGCGGTCAGTTGCAGCTCTGCCCAACAGCGTGTTCTCAGTTCTGCGGGCAAGCACGCCCTCTTGCCTTGGCCCCGAGAGCAAAGTCCCGAGCGAGCACTCGACTCAGTGCAATGCACCCGGAAGGACGCTCTCGCTCGCCTTTCAAGGAGCGATTCCTAACAGCAGAAGCAGCAGAGGCACAAACTGCATGACGAGAAGGGACAACGTAGAACACGTCTCTGTCCTGGCGCATTTTCGTGTGCGATACTTCCCTCCGGGTCTTCGGGCCTTGCGAAGCTCTGTGTACTGCGAGCGCTGCTACTCGCAGCTGAGAAGGACCGTGGAGCTAGCGGCGAATTCGGAGAGCTCTTCGCTGCACTGCGCCGCTCGCAAGCGGCTTCGTTCTTCGCCTTCTGCCGTCCGGCGAGAGCTGAACTCCAGCGGTCAGTTGCAGCTCTGCCCAACAGCGTGTTCTCAGTTCTGCGGGCAAGCACGCCCTCTTGCCTTGGCCCCGAGTGCAAAGTCCCGAGCGAGCACTCGACTCAGTGCAATGCACCCGGAAGGACGCTCTCGCTCGTCTTTCAAGGAGCGATTACCTACAGCAGAAGCAGCAGAGGCACAAACTGCATGACGAGAAGGGACAACGTAGAACACGTCTCTGTCCTGGCGCATTTTCGTGTGCGATACTTCCCTCCGGGTCTTCGGGCCTTGCGAAGCTCTGTGTACTGCGAGCGCTGCTACTCGCAGCTGAGAAGGACCGTGGAGCTAGCGGCGAATTCGGAGAGCTCTTCGCTGCACTGCGCCGCTCGCAAGCGGCTTCGTTCTTCGCCTTCTGCCGTCCGGCGAGAGCTGAACTCCAGCGGTCAGTTGCAGCTCTGCCCAACAGCGTGTTCTCAGTTCTGCGGGCAAGCACGCCCTCTTGCCTTGGCCCCGAGTGCAAAGTCCCGAGCGAGCACTCGACTCAGTGCAATGCACCCGGAAGGACGCTCTCGCTCGTCTTTCAAGGAGCGATTACCTACAGCAGAAGCAGCAGAGGCACAAACTGCATGACGAGAAGGGACAACGTAGAACACGTCTCTGTCCTGGCGCATTTTCGTGTGCGATACTTCCCTCCGGGTCTTCGGGCCTTGCGAAGCTCTGTGTACTGCGAGCGCTGCTACTCGCAGCTGAGAAGGACCGTGGAGCTAGCGGCGAATTCGGAGAGCTCTTCGCTGCACTGCGCCGCTCGCAAGCGGCTTCGTTCTTCGCCTTCTGCCGTCCGGCGAGAGCTGAACTCCAGCGGTCAGTTGCAGCTCTGCCCAACAGCGTGTTCTCAGTTCTGCGGGCAAGCACGCCCTCTTGCCTTGGCCCCGAGAGCAAAGTCCCGAGCGAGCACTCGACTCAGTGCAATGCACCCGGAAGGACGCTCTCGCTCGCCTTTCAAGGAGCGATTCCTAACAGCAGAAGCAGCAGAGGCACAAACTGCATGACGAGAAGGGACAACGTAGAACACGTCTCTGTCCTGGCGCATTTCCGTGTGCGAAACTTCCCTCCGGGTCTTCGGGCCTTGCGAAGCCCTGTGTACTGCGAGCGCTGCTACTCGCAGCTGAGAAGGACCGTGGAGCTAGCGGCGAATTCGGAGAGCTCTTCGCTGCACTGCGCCGCTCGCAAGCGGCTTCGTTCTTCGCCTTCTGCCGTCCGGCGAGAGCTGAACTCCAGCGGTCAGTTGCAGCTCTGCCCAACAGCGTGTTCTCAGTTCTGCGGGCAAGCACGCCCTCTTGCCTTGGCCCCGAGTGCAAAGTCCCGAGCGAGCACTCGACTCAGTGCAATGCACCCGGAAGGACGCTCTCGCTCGCCTTTCAAGGAGCGATTCCTAACAGCAGAAGCAGCAGAGGCACAAACTGCATGACGAGAAGGGACAACGTAGAACACGTCTCTGTCCTGGCGCATTTTCGTGTGCGAAACTTCCCTCCGGGTCATCGGGCCTTGCGAAGCCCTGTGTACTGCGAGCGCTGCTACTCGCAGCTGAGAAGGACCGTGGAGCTAGCGTCGAATTCGGAGAGCTCTTCGCTGCACTGCGCCGCTCGCAAGCGGCTTCGTTCTTCGCCTTCTGCCGTCCGGCGAGAGCTGAACTCCAGCGGTCAGTTGCAGCTCTGCCCAACAGCGTGTTCTCAGTTCTGCGGGCAAGCACGCCCTCTTGCCTTGGCCCCGAGTGCAAAGTCCCGAGCGAGCACTCGACTCAGTGCAATGCACCCGGAAGGACGCTCTCGCTCGCCTTTCAAGGAGCGATTCCTAACAGCAGAAGCAGCAGAGGCACAAACTGCATGACGAGAAGGGACAACGTAGAACACGTCTCTGTCCTGGCGCATTTTCGTGTGCGAAACTTCCCTCCGGGTCATCGGGCCTTGCGAAGCCCTGTGTACTGCGAGCGCTGCTACTCGCAGCTGAGAAGGACCGTGGAGCTAGCGGCGAATTCGGAGAGCTCTTCGCTGCACTGCGCCGCTGGCAAGCGGCTTCGTTCTTCGCCTTCTGCCGTCCGGCGAGAGCTGAACTCCAGCGGTCAGTTGCAGCTCTGCCCAACAGCGTGTTCTCAGTTCTGCGGGCAAGCACGCCCTCTTGCCTTGGCCCCGAGTGCAAAGTCCCGAGCGAGCACTCGACTCAGTGCAATGCACCCGGAAGGACGCTCTCGCTCGCCTTTCAAGGAGCGATTCCTAACAGCAGAAGCAGCAGAGGCACAAACTGCATGACGAGAAGGGACAACGTAGAACACGTCTCTGTCCTGGCGCATTTTCGTGTGCGAAACTTCCCTCCGGGTCATCGGGCCTTGCGAAGCCCTGTGTACTGCGAGCGCTGCTACTCGCAGCTGAGAAGGACCGTGGAGCTAGCGGCGAATTCGGAGAGCTCTTCGCTGCACTGCGCCGCTGGCAAGCGGCTTCGTTCTTCGCCTTCTGCCGTCCGGCGAGAGCTGAACTCCAGCGGTCAGTTGCAGCTCTGCCCAACAGCGTGTTCTCAGTTCTGCGGGCAAGCACGCCCTCTTGCCTTGGCCCCGAGAGCAAAGCCCCGAGCGAGCACTCGACTCAGTGCAATGCACCCGGAAGGACGCTCTCGCTCGCCTTTCAAGGAGCGATTCCTAACAGCAGAAGCAGCAGAGGCACAAACTGCATGACGAGAAGGGACAACGTAGAACACGTCTCTGTCCTGGCGCATTTTCGTGTGCGATACTTCCCTCCGGGTCTTCGGGCCTTGCGAAGCCCTGTGTACTGCGAGCGCTGCTACTCGCAGCTGAGAAGGACCGTGGAGCTAGCGGCGAATTCGGAGAGCTCTTCGCTGCACTGCGCCGCTCGCAAGCGGCTTCGTTCTTCGCCTTCTGCCGTCCGGCGAGAGCTGAACTCCAGCGGTCAGTTGCAGCTCTGCCCAACAGCGTGTTCTCAGTTCTGCGGGCAAGCACGCCCTCTTGCCTTGGCCCCGAGAGCAAAGCCCCGAGCGAGCACTCGACTCAGTGCAATGCACCCGGAAGGACGCTCTCGCTCGCCTTTCAAGGAGCGATTCCTAACAGCAGAAGCAGCAGAGGCACAAACTGCATGACGAGAAGGGACAACGTAGAACACGTCTCTGTCCTGGCGCATTTTCGTGTGCGATACTTCCCTCCGGGTCTTCGGGCCTTGCGAAGCCCTGTGTACTGCGAGCGCTGCTACTCGCAGCTGAGAAGGACCGTGGAGCTAGCGGCGAATTCGGAGAGCTCTTCCTTGCACTGCGCCGCTCGCAAGCGGCTTCGTTCTTCGCCTTCTGCCGTCCGGCGAGAGCTGAACTCCAGCGGTCAGTTGCAGCTCTGCCCAACAGCGTGTTCTCAGTTCTGCGGGCAAGCACGCCCTCTTGCCTTGGCCCCGAGAGCAAAGCCCCGAGCGAGCACTCGACTCAGTGCAATGCACCCGGAAGGACGCTCTCGCTCGCCTTTCAAGGAGCGATTCCTAACAGCAGAAGCAGCAGAGGCACAAACTGCATGACGAGAAGGGACAACGTAGAACACGTCTCTGTCCTGGCGCATTTTCGTGTGCGATACTTCCCTCCGGGTCTTCGGGCCTTGCGAAGCTCTGTGTACTGCGAGCGCTGCTACTCGCAGCTGAGAAGGACCGTGGAGCTAGCGGCGAATTCGGAGAGCTCTTCGCTGCACTGCGCCGCTCGCAAGCGGCTTCGTTCTTCGCCTTCTGCCGTCCGGCGAGAGCTGAACTCCAGCGGTCAGTTGCAGCTCTGCCCAACAGCGTGTTCTCAGTTCTGCGGGCAAGCACGCCCTCTTGCCTTGGCCCCGAGAGCAAAGTCCCGAGCGAGCACTCGACTCAGTGCAATGCACCCGGAAGGACGCTCTCGCTCGTCTTTCAAGGAGCGATTCCTAACAGCAGAAGCAGCAGAGGCACAAACTGCATGACGAGAAGGGACAACGTAGAACACGTCTCTGTCCTGGCACATTTTCGTGTGCGATACTTCCCTCCGGGTCTTCGGGCCTTGCGAAGCCCTGTGTACTGCGAGCGCTGCTACTCGCAGCTGAGAAGGACCGTGGAGCTAGCGGCGAATTCGGAGAGCTCTTCGCTGCACTGCGCCGCTCGCAAGCGGCTTCGTTCTTCGCCTTCTGCCGTCCGGCGAGAGCTGAACTCCAGCGGTCAGTTGCAGCTCTGCCCAACAGCGTGTTCTCAGTTCTGCGGGCAAGCACGCCCTCTTGCCTTGGCCCCGAGAGCAAAGTCCCCGAGCGAGCACTCGACTCAGTGCAATGCACCCGGAAGGACGCTCTCGCTCGCCTTTCAAGGAGCGATTCCTAACAGCAGAAGCAGCAGAGGCACAAACTGCATGACGAGAAGGGACAACGTAGAACACGTCTCTGTCCTGGCATATTTTCGTGTGCGATACTTCCCTCCGGGTCTTCGGGCCTTGCGAAGCCCTGTGTACTGCGAGCGCTGCTACTCGCAGCTGAGAAGGACCGTGGAGCTAGCGGCGAATTCGGAGAGCTCTTCGCTGCACTGCGCCGCTCGCAAGCGGCTTCGTTCTTCGCCTTCTGCCGTCCGGCGAGAGCTGAACTCCAGCGGTCAGTTGCAGCTCTGCCCAACAGCGTGTTCTCAGTTCTGCGGGCAAGCACGCCCTCTTGCCTTGGCCCCGAGTGCAAAGCCCCGAGCGAGCACTCGACTCAGTGCAATGCACCCGGAAGGACGCTCTCGCTCGCCTTTCAAGGAGCGATTCCTAACAGCAGAAGCAGCAGAGGCACAAACTGCATGACGAGAAGGGACAACGTAGAACACGTCTCTGTCCTGGCACATTTTCGTGTGCGAAACTTCCCTCCGGGTCTTCGGGCCTTGCGAAGCCCTGTGTACTGCGAGCGCTGCTACTCGCAGCTGAGAAGGACCGTGGAGCTAGCGGCGAATTCGGAGAGCTCTTCCTTGCACTGCGCCGCTCGCAAGCGGCTTCGTTCTTCGCCTTCTGCCGTCCGGCGAGAGCTGAACTCCAGCGGTCAGTTGCAGCTCTGCCCAACAGCGTGTTCTCAGTTCTGCGGGCAAGCACGCCCTCTTGCCTTGGCCCCGAGAGCAAAGCCCCGAGCGAGCACTCGACTCAGTGCAATGCACCCGGAAGGACGCTCTCGCTCGCCTTTCAAGGAGCGATTCCTAACAGCAGAAGCAGCAGAGGCACAAACTGCATGACGAGAAGGGACAACGTAGAACACGTCTCTGTCCTGGCACATTTTCGTGTGCGATACTTCCCTCCGGGTCTTCGGGCCTTGCGAAGCCCTGTGTACTGCGAGCGCTGCTACTCGCAGCTGAGAAGGACCGTGGAGCTAGCGGCGAATTCGGAGAGCTCTTCGCTGCACTGCGCCGCTCGCAAGCGGCTTCGTTCTTCGCCTTCTGCCGTCCGGCGAGAGCTGAACTCCAGCGGTCAGTTGCAGCTCTGCCCAACAGCGTGTTCTCAGTTCTGCGGGCAAGCACGCCCTCTTGCCTTGGCCCCGAGAGCAAAGTCCCGAGCGAGCACTCGACTCAGTGCAATGCACCCGGAAGGACGCTCTCGCTCGCCTTTCAAGGAGCGATTCCTAACAGCAGAAGCAGCAGAGGCACAAACTGCATGACGAGAAGGGACAACGTAGAACACGTCTCTGTCCTGGCACATTTTCGTGTGCGATACTTCCCTCCGGGTCTTCGGGCCTTGCGAAGCCCTGTGTACTGCGAGCGCTGCTACTCGCAGCTGAGAAGGACCGTGGAGCTAGCGGCGAATTCGGAGAGCTCTTCGCTGCACTGCGCCGCTCGCAAGCGGCTTCGTTCTTCGCCTTCTGCCGTCCGGCGAGAGCTGAACTCCAGCGGTCAGTTGCAGCTCTGCCCAACAGCGTGTTCTCAGTTCTGCGGGCAAGCACGCCCTCTTGCCTTGGCCCCGAGTGCAAAGCCCCGAGCGAGCACTCGACTCAGTGCAATGCACCCGGAAGGACGCTCTCGCTCGCCTTTCAAGGAGCGATTCCTAACAGCAGAAGCAGCAGAGGCACAAACTGCATGACGAGAAGGGACAACGTAGAACACGTCTCTGTCCTGGCACATTTTCGTGTGCGAAACTTCCCTCCGGGTCTTCGGGCCTTGCGAAGCCCTGTGTACTGCGAGCGCTGCTACTCGCAGCTGAGAAGGACCGTGGAGCTAGCGGCGAATTCGGAGAGCTCTTCGCTGCACTGCGCCGCTCGCAAGCGGCTTCGTTCTTCGCCTTCTGCCGTCCGGCGAGAGCTGAACTCCAGCGGTCAGTTGCAGCTCTGCCCAACAGCGTGTTCTCAGTTCTGCGGGCAAGCACGCCCTCTTGCCTTGGCCCCGAGAGCAAAGCCCCGAGCGAGCACTCGACTCAGTGCAATGCACCCGGAAGGACGCTCTCGCTCGCCTTTCAAGGAGCGATTCCTAACAGCAGAAGCAGCAGAGGCACAAACTGCATGACGAGAAGGGACAACGTAGAACACGTCTCTGTCCTGGCACATTTTCGTGTGCGAAACTTCCCTCCGGGTCTTCGGGCCTTGCGAAGCTCTGTGTACTGCGAGCGCTGCTACTCGCAGCTGAGAAGGACCGTGGAGCTAGCGGCGAATTCGGAGAGCTCTTCGCTGCACTGCGCCGCTCGCAAGCGGCTTCGTTCTTCGCCTTCTGCCGTCCGGCGAGAGCTGAACTCCAGCGGTCAGTTGCAGCTCTGCCCAACAGCGTGTTCTCAGTTCTGCGGGCAAGCACGCCCTCTTGCCTTGGCCCCGAGAGCAAAGCCCCGAGCGAGCACTCGACTCAGTGCAATGCACCCGGAAGGACGCTCTCGCTCGCCTTTCAAGGAGCGATTCCTAACAGCAGAAGCAGCAGAGGCACAAACTGCATGACGAGAAGGGACAACGTAGAACACGTCTCTGTCCTGGCACATTTTCGTGTGCGATACTTCCCTCCGGGTCTTCGGGCCTTGCGAAGCTCTGTGTACTGCGAGCGCTGCTACTCGCAGCTGAGAAGGACCGTGGAGCTAGCGGCGAATTCGGAGAGCTCTTCGCTGCACTGCGCCGCTCGCAAGCGGCTTCGTTCTTCGCCTTCTGCCGTCCGGCGAGAGCTGAACTCCAGCGGTCAGTTGCAGCTCTGCCCAACAGCGTGTTCTCAGTTCTGCGGGCAAGCACGCCCTCTTGCCTTGGCCCCGAGTGCAAAGTCCCGAGCGAGCACTCGACTCAGTGCAATGCACCCGGAAGGACGCTCTCGCTCGTCTTCTCAAGGAGCGATTACCTACAGCAGAAGCAGCAGAGGCACAAACTGCATGACGAGAAGGGACAACGTAGAACACGTCTCTGTCCTGGCGCATTTTCGTGTGCGATACTTCTCCTCCGGGTCTTCGGGCCTTGCGAAGCTCTGTGTACTGCGAGCGCTGCTACTCGCAGCTGAGAAGGACCGTGGAGCTAGCGGCGAATTCGGAGAGCTCTTCGCTGCACTGCGCCGCTCGCAAGCGGCTTCGTTTCTTCGCCTTCTGCCGTCCGGCGAGAGCTGAACTCCAGCGGTCAGTTGCAGCTCTGCCCAACAGCGTGTTCTCAGTTCTGCGGGCAAGCACGCCCTCTTGCCTTGGCCCCGAGTGCAAAGTCCCGAGCGAGCACTCGACTCAGTGCAATGCACCCGGAAGGACGCTCTCGCTCGCCTTTCAAGGAGCGATTCCTAACAGCAGAAGCAGCAGAGGCACAAACTGCATGACGAGAAGGGACAACGTAGAACACGTCTCTGTCCTGGCGCATTTTCGTGTGCGATACTTCTCCTCCGGGTCTTCGGGCCTTGCGAAGCTCTGTGTACTGCGAGCGCTGCTACTCGCAGCTGAGAAGGGACCGTGGAGCTAGCGGCGAATTCGGAGAGCTCTTCGCTGCACTGCGCCGCTCGCAAGCGGCTTCGTTCTTCGCCTTCTGCCGTCCGGCGAGAGCTGAACTCCAGCGGTCAGTTGCAGCTCTGCCCAACAGCGTGTTCTCAGTTCTGCGGGCAAGCACGCCCTCTTGCCTTGGCCCCGAGAGCAAAGTCCCGAGCGAGCACTCGACTCAGTGCAATGCACCCGGAAGGACGCTCTCGCTCGTCCTTTCAAGGAGCGATTCCTAACAGCAGAAGCAGCAGAGGCACAAACTGCATGACGAGAAGGGACAACGTAGAACACGTCTCTGTCCTGGCGCATTTTCGTGTGCGATACTTCCCTCCGGGTCTTCGGGCCTTGCGAAGCTCTGTGTACTGCGAGCGCTGCTACTCGCAGCTGAGAAGGACCGTGGAGCTAGCGGCGAATTCGGAGAGCTCTTCGCTGCACTGCGCCGCTCGCAAGCGGCTTCGTTCTTCGCCTTCTGCCGTCCGGCGAGAGCTGAACTCCAGCGGTCAGTTGCAGCTCTGCCCAACAGCGTGTTCTCAGTTCTGCGGGCAAGCACGCCCTCTTGCCTTGCCCCGAGAGCAAAGTCCCGAGCGAGCACTCGACTCAGTGCAATGCACCCGGAAGGACGCTCTCGCTCGTCTTTCAAGGAGCGATTACCTACAGCAGAAGCAGCAGAGGCACAAACTGCATGACGAGAAGGGACAACGTAGAACACGTCTCTGTCCTGGCGCATTTTTCGTGTGCGATACTTCCCTCCGGGTCTTCGGGCCTTGCGAAGCTCTGTGTACTGCGAAGCGCTGCTACTCGCAGCTGAGAAGGACCCGTGGAGCTAGCGGCGAATTCGGAGAGCTCTTCGCTGCACTGCGCCGCTCGCAAGCGGCTTCGTTCTTCGCCTTCTGCCGTCCGGCGAGAGCTGAACTCCAGCGGTCAGTTGCAGCTCTGCCCAACAGCGTGTTCTCAGTTCTGCGGGCAAGCACGCCCTCTTGCCTTGGCCCCGAGAGCAAAGTCCCGAGCGAGCACTCGACTCAGTGCAATGCACCCGGAAGGACGCTCTCGCTCGTCTTTCAAGGAGCGATTCCTAACAGCAGAAGCAGCAGAGGCACAAACTGCATGACGAGAAGGGACAACGTAGAACACGTCTCTGTCCTGGCGCATTTTCGTGTGCGATACTTCCCTCCGGGTCTTCGGGCCTTGCGAAGCTCTGTGTACTGCGAGCGCTGCTACTCGCAGCTGAGAAGGACCGTGGAGCTAGCTGCGCGAATTCGGAGAGCTCTTCGCTGCACTGCGCCGCTCGCAAAGCGGCTTCGTTCTTCGCCTTCTGCCGTCCGGCGAGAGCTGAACTCCAGCGGTCAGTTAGCAGCTCTGCCCAACAGCGTGTTCTCAGTTCTGCGGGCAAGCACGCCCTCTTGCCTTGGCCCCGAGTGCAAAGTCCCGAGCGAGCACTCGACTCAGTGCAATGCACCCGGAAGGACGCTCTCGCTCGTCTTTCAAGGAGCGATTACCTACAGCAGAAGCAGCAGAGGCACAAACTGCATGACGAGAAGGGACAACGTAGAACACGTCTCTGTCCTGGCGCATTTTCGTGTGCGATACTTCCCTCCGGGTCTTCGGGCCTTGCGAAGCTCTGTGTACTGCGAGCGCTGCTACTCGCAGCTGAGAAGGACCGTGGAGCTAGCGGCGAATTCGGAGAGCTCTTCGCTGCACTGCGCCGCTCGCAAGCGGCTTCGTTCTTCGCCTTCTGCCGTCCGGCGAGAGCTGAACTCCAGCGGTCAGTTGCAGCTCTGCCCAACAGCGTGTTCTCAGTTCTGCGGGCAAGCACGCCCTCTTGCCTTGGCCCCGAGAGCAAAGCCCCGAGCGAGCACTCGACTCAGTGCAATGCACCCGGAAGGGACGCTCTCGCTCGCCCTTTCAAGGAGCGATTCCTAACAGCAGAAGCAGCAGAGGCACAAACTGCATGACGAGAAGGGACAACGTAGAACACGTCTCTGTCCTGGCGCATTTTCGTGTGCGAAACTTCCCTCCGGGTCTTCGGGCCTTGCGAAGCTCTGTGTACTGCGAGCGCTGCTACTCGCAGCTGAGAAGGACCGTGGAGCTAGCGGCGAATTCGGAGAGCTCTTCGCTGCACTGCGCCGCTCGCAAGCGGCTTCGTTCATCGCCTATCTGCCGTCCGGCGAGAGCTGAACTCCAGCGGTCAGTTGCAGCTCTGCCCAACAGCGTGTTCTCAGTTCTGCGGGCAAGCACGCCCTCTTGCCTTGGCCCCGAGTGCAAAGTCCCGAGCGAGCACTCGACTCAGTGCAATGCAGCCCGGGAAGGACGCTCTCGCTCGGTCTTTCAAGGAGCGATTACCTACAGCAGAAGCAGCAGAGGCACAAACTGCATGACGAGAAGGGACATAACGTAGAACACGTCTCTGTCCTGGCGCATTTTTCGTGTGCGATACTTCCCTCCGGGTCTTCGGGGCCTTGCGAAGCCCTGTGTACTGCGAGCGCTGCTACTCGCAGCTGAGAAGGACCGTGGAGCTAGCGGCGAATTCGGAGAGCTCTTCGCTGCACTGCGCCGCTCGCAAAGCGGCTTCGTTCTTTCGCCTTCTGCCGTCCGGCGAGAGCTGAACTCCAGCGGTCAGTTGCAGGCTCTGCCCAACAGCGTGTTCTCAGTTCTGCGGGGCAAGCACGCCCTCTTGCCTTGGGCCCGCGAGTGCAAAGTCCCGAGCGAGCACTCGACTCAGTGCAATGCACCCGGAAGGACGCCTCCTCAGCTCGCCTTTCAAGGAGCGATTCCTAACAGCAGAAGCAGCAGAGGCACAAACTGCATGACGAGAGAGGGACAAACGTAGAACACGTCTCTGTCCTGGCGCATTTTCGTGTGCGATACTTCCCTCCGGGTCTTCGGGCCTTGCGAAGCTCTGTGTACTGCGAGCGCTGCTACTCGCAGCTGAGAAGGAACCGTGGAGCTAGCGGCGGAATTCGGAGAGCTCTTCGCTGCACTGCGCCGCATCGCAAGCGGCTTCGTTCTTCGCCTTCTGCCGTCCGGCGAGAGCTGAACTCCAGCGGTCAGTTGCAGCTCTGA
>NW_028276856.1:0-47203 GCF_052056855.1 Sturnus vulgaris
AAATATCATAGGCTTCCCTGAGAATGGTCCATTACTGGTGGCACACCAGTAACATTCTGTGTTTTCAGGCCTGTCAAAGACAAATCATCCTCTCTGAGAGGGTTTTCAAGTAGTCCTTCAGCATAAGTCTAGAAATTAGATCTGTGAATGGCTTTTCATACTGAAGCAGGTTTTATCTTGCTTACAGTCTGTAAATGCACAGCCCAGTGCTCAACATCCATGCTCTTAGTCTGGAATAGACAAAAAACACTACCATAGCATCCTGGCATAATTTTCAGCACTTTCTCTCTTAGTACAAGATATACTTTTCCATCCAAAAGATTTTACATATCATATCCATTAGTTTTAAAACTATATATTAAAATATATTTAAAAATTCCTTGCTAGTAATAATGTACAATAATTATTTAAAATAGTCATTGTTCAACACAGTAGTATCTGGTATTATGAATAAAGCAAAGAGATTCCTACATTCTCCCAGCATGTAATACACTCTACATTCAAGGGGACTTTCATAACATGTATTAGGTATGTTGGTGGCCATTATGTTTGTAAGTGTATTTGAGGGGGAAATAAACTATGCATTATAGCACACTTAAAAAGCATACTTAATATAAACTAAAAATAAATACCTCTCTGCAGAGACTGACTTCTCTAAATAAGATCTGTGCAGTAAAGATCTTCCATATATGAAAAAAATATTTATTAAGGCCATTGCCTCTGGGAATATCTCAAAAGTAGTAAGTTGTGACAAAATTATTCTAGAAAATGATTCTAGACAAAGGACAGGCTCCAGCATGGAACACAAACTCTCCAAGATCCAGTTATATGGGACCTGGTCTCCATCTTCCTAGAGAAGTCACAGCCGTGGGCTGAAGTGCCTTGTACTCTCCTTGCTCAGGTCAGCAGGCACAGGTGTGTGACAATGAGAAGCCAGGACCTTGAGCAGGGAGTCATCTCAGCTATCCCATGAGGAATCTCCATGAGGATGTCTGTAAGACTCAGAAGGCATCTCATTTAGAGCAGTACTTTTTTTAGAAATATCTCATGAACCCCTGAGCTGCTGGGACCCCCACATCAGCCTGTCTTCACAAAACAGGTGCCAGTGATGCCTTAGGATTTCAGTTTTTCTATTTTTCAAATCCTATGTATTAGTGTATAATTCTAAACTCCATATAGAGTGTTAGTTAACTCTCTTCACATTTTGGTTAGACAAAAAAATCCCTCTAGGCCTGAAATTCAACCCTACTGCCTCAGGCCCCAAAAAGTATAAAGAAAAGTGAATTGGGGATGGGCAAACTGGGGGTATATGACTTCATTACCTGAAGCTGCAGTCGGAGGATTAACCCCTTATACGTAAATGGACCAAATTTATACCTGTCTGAAAAACTCATGGCTATCATCCATTTAGGGCGTAGCCCCTTGGGGAGGTTTTGTCTGCCCTTAATATACCTGAAGGCCCTTCATTAAATATATCCACTTTTATTCTTTTAACTTTGTCTGGCCTCTGTTTGTAGGTCAGCCCAAAAACAGTATGACCAGGCACATTTCCATTCCACATTGGAACTCTTCTGGTGCTCTTTCACTTCAGCTGTTGCTTAGCCATTGAGAATCAGATTCATTCCCTTGGGGATCTGGATCTCCATATGGCTAGTGGAGATGAGAAGGTACCCAAGCTTGGCTCGGTGGGATGCACACTGATGCTCTCATTCAGGCACCTAAAATGAGGTCATCAGTGAAGTTTCTTTTAGGATCTAGACCCATATATCAACAGCAAAAAAAATGAAAAATGAACACAGGGCACTTCACTAGCCTAGAGAAAACCAATCACAGTGACCCAATAAACAATCAAGACATTATAATTGCAGACCTCATAGCTAAATTGTAACTTCTTACTGCTGCAATTTTAAAACTATCTCATCTAGTTGTTCATTGCACAAAGCCTCTAAGTGTATCGCTAAAGAAGGGTGAGCTACTTACATATTGCTACATCAGTGGTTGTCACAGTGAAAATGTCCATATTATTTCACAACTCTTTACTGTGGGGGAACATGTTCAACATTTTGCATATGGCAGACTTCTGCCTTTCAAACTACTTAAACACTTCTTTAAGCTTTTAACATTAAAGTGAACAAAAGAAGCATTGCTGGTTCTCTATCATTCAGCAAACGACAGTACTTCACTGCACAGCCCTGAAGACACACTATTTAGGGCACAATCTTTCTTTTCAGAACAGGGATATAATGCCAAAAAAAGTCTCTTCAGAAATGTTTAAAATGATTATTTGAAGGAAGCACTTACTCAAGTCTATTTGTCTTGAGAAATTACTTTTTAATCCTCTATCTCAAGTACAGCTGTAATCCACATATTTTCAATTCAATTTGTTGTTTAATTGAACTAGTTGATCAAATTTATACATTTAGAGTATAGCTTATTTATACATTTAGAGTAAATTAAAATTTTTTTTCAGACAACTGAAGTAAATGGTCCAGTCAAGGTGACAATTTCACAAACGTTAATTGACATAAATTAAGTTGTTACCTGTTTTTCTTTGTTTTCAAATATTATTTAACAAATTTTATCACATGGGTATATTCTAGCACTGAAGTAGTGAAAGCGGTTTCCCTGTTCTAAAATCTGGACCATTTAAATTTAAAAAACCAAAGCCTTTGAAAATTTCAGTTGACCAACTTGCATTTGTTTTGCAAAAATTAATATCACTTATGTCTCAGTATAAGTTCACAAAATTAAAATGTAAATTCTTTCTCAGAAATATTGGTGTTTCTGATTTCTTTGTCAAGCAGATAAGTAGCAGCTTATCTTTAGAGGAGCTATCTCACTTGGCACCATAATGTTTTGATGGCAAAAAATTACCTTTCAAAAGATAAAAACCAAAACAATTTTGCCTCAATTTAGTAATATCGCCTCCAAAATGAGTAACAAAGTCCTCAGCTACAGCAGTGTAAGACAAGAATCTACTATGTCCTCTCATACTGTGAAACTACTTTTCATAATATATGAAAAAACACTTTTAGAAACCTCTCTGAGATTAAATTACTGCAATCCTCCAAGCACTACTTCTTCTTCCCCAGTGGACAAGTATACAACAAAAGCTTCCTCATGCCTCTGTTTACTGGATATATCTTCTTTCTGAACAGCTTTTATGGCACTGAGTATAGCAATTACAGAAATACTGAGGGCTCTGTGTGTCCTTAAAAAAGGATGGGAAGACATTGAAATGGAATAGAAAGCATACAGTGCAGTGTTGCTTCTTGTAAACCACAGCGAGCAAGTCAACCATGTTGGTCTTCTTCCCGTGTCTTCAGTGGCCCAAGGATCAAAGTTATCTGCAGCAGGATTAGCCCAAGCCCCTGGGCAGAACACTGGCAAAGGGACTGGAGACTTCTAGGGTGCTTCAAACTCACCATCAGCTAGGCAGCTAAGACAGCACCATTGTAGAGTGACAGTGGTGGCCTCCAAGGCATGGGTGCAGATCTCCTCATGCCACTTTCAGCACTTCCCAAGGTCGAAGCTGCACCCTCCTCCTGGGTGCCTCCCAGAGCTTCCCTGAGCAGTGCCAGGAGCAAGGTCATGCCAAAGCTTTCTATGGTCTCAGAGGGTCATGAGGAAAGTGGCAAAACTCCTCAGGCCACCAGTCTCAGAAAGAAGACTTGGTTGAATTTTTATTCTTCATATATTCAAGGCAAACTTCTCCTGTTGGCTCAGAAAATTGTCTGTCAGCCATCCAAAGACAAAGGAGATGTGTGGTCAGTAGCTCTGAGCCCAAGGCTCTCTGCCTGAAGAGCAGCTCTGTAGCAACCCAGAAGGATTTTGTGAGGTTATTGGGAACTCTTCTTTTGGCAGTGAAATTAGAAACAGGGTAAATGTTCTGGATAAGAGTGTCTGCCCTGAACCAGCTGGCAGCAGTTGCTGTGCTGGATGGACACTCATGCTACCCTGTTCTGGCCAGGATGGATTCACAACAGAGAAGAAGCAAGTTTCTCTGAGATGCCTTCACTCTAGGTACTTTAATAAAACAAGGTTTATTAATAGTACCTTAGCTGACATCCACTCCTTTTCCTGACACAAATTTTACCAGAACAGTGGCAGTTTTATCTCTGCCACATCCCCAGTGTCCCCTCTTTTCAGAGACTGCTTCTGGCAGGACTTCTGTTCCAGCTGATGCTTTGTCACTCTTTCCCTCTATTCTGTCGTGGCAATCTTCTCTCCTTCAGCCAGAAACAAATTACAAGGAAAATAACATTTTCTCACCTAATGCTGAAATTTCTTGAAATTAGCTCTAAATTGCCCAACTAATGAAGGAGCCAGGGAGCCCAGAAGAAAGACCACTTTAGGGAAGAGGTTTTAGTTGCTGTGTTTGCTGCACATGCTGAGTTCACAAGCAGTCCATTCTCTTGGTTTGATTCCTAAAGCCTTCCTAGGGCCAGCTTCCCTTACCTCCAGTTGTTTTCTGAAGTGCAACCACTGTTCCTGGCACTGCAGGCCTGCATCTCTGAAAGGAATAAACCAAATTAGATCTGAAGACAATTTCTTCCCACAAAGACACTAGTTCATGATTGATGAGTCACTTTAGGGCCCATCTAGGGATTTTTATTGATGAGGATCTGCTTTCAATCTTGAGAGAGAGACTCATTCAAAATTGGGTTTTTTTATGCTCACAGTACTTACAAGGATGAGTTTGGAAATATTTGCCATATTTTGCTTTAAATAGCATGTCATGGGATTGTCTGATGTTAGTCTCTAGAAAATGTACTCCAGTATTAGTGTCAGGGACTGGGGTGGTACAATGAAAACTGAAGGAAAATGTTAAGTCCAGGCTGCAAACCTGCTCTCAGAGTTAAAATATATTTATCATGAAGATGATGAGTTCTTCTGTTCAAAGAGTACTTCTTGTCTGTCCCCTTACTACCTCCCTCTGTTTTTACAGTGGACAAAACTTCCTTTTCATTTTATAAAGCTACAGAAAGGCAGGAGTTTTCTGTGCAAGCCCATGGGTCTGTCTCTGCCAGCAGGAGGAGATCCCAAGCAATGGGCTAATGCTGGTAGAACAGAAAGTGTCTTAGGAGAGGGTAAATGATGGCTTTGGTAAGGGGACTTCCCTGGCAGATAAACACAGGCAGCTACTGACACTGACAGCTACTGATGCTCACTGAATCCAGGCAGGGCAGGGTATGGATGTGAGGAGTTGCTTTAGGTGCCTGTAAGGACAGTTCTGAGTGTGGACCAGAGGGATGCATGATCACAGGACAATGATTTTTCTTTATTGAGCTGTATGTTCAGAGAAGGATGAGATTTGTGGCCCAGTTTGGGACATGGCATTGGAAAATGAGGCCAAGATTATTAGGTCTTTTGAGCAAAGACTTTTTTTCACTTTCACTTCACTTTTTCTTCCAAATCCTTGTGCTTTTATTTTGCATTTGTGCTATGTTTCAGTAAGAGTAAAGAACAGTAATATATGGTTTAGTCTAAGGATATATTTTATTTTATTTATTTTCCCAGCTGATCATCTATTTAATCAGATGAATCATATGCAGCTTTCCGTAAACCAAAGTCTTTTTATCTTCTCTGATGCAATACAATGATCCAACAATTCCTTCTAATGTATCACAACAGGAAGCTGACTAAAATCATAGTTGACTATCAGATATAGAAGACAGACCTGAAGAACTGCATAAAGTTGCAAAAGAAGATAATTCACAGGATTCTGTAGATGGGGGAATTATATTTTTCTTTGAAATATGGTAACTAAAATTACATTGTTATTTTCTAAGGAAGGGTATATATACCATTCATCTACTGGAAGGATTTTATTGTATTTTCCAATGTCATAGGTTTGGATGAGAAATCAGCACTTTGGCTGGAAATCTTGCTAAGAAACTTACTTCTTTTTTTGTTCTTTTTGTCAATGCACACTGTTGGCAGGCAACAGAAGTTCTTAAATGGACTGGATTTTCTAAATTATTCTTTCTGGAACAACTGCATTTTTGTAATCAATTATTCCTGGATTCAACATATCTTAGCGGAGAGCATTTTTATTACAGTGAAACCAATTTATAGTCTCAAACTCTGAAAATCACCAATTCCAGCAGACGTCCTAACACATTCGTTAGTGCTGGAGATCAGCTTAGTGGACACCTTTATTGTAGCTTTCAAAACTCTTTCTATTACCCCTATAATCACACTTCAATGTGCATGTGAAAATTCTAAACAAAGTGGTGCTAGTCTGATTGAAATGACTGTGACCAGACTTGAGGATGCAACGGGATCAACAGAGTGTGTCTGGCACATTCTTTATAGTCAAACCAGTTGCCAGGCAGTGTGTGAATGACTTGCATGCTCATCAGGACACAGGTTGATTAAATTTTTCTTTTCAAATAAAAAACTTGAAGAATTGTATTCCTCCTTGTGATTTTTTTAATGTGTGTGTGAACTGGGCCTGATTTAATGTGCTTCACCAAGTTCCAACTAGCAGGTTCTTTGCATAGTACTCACTGCTTTGTATTTAATGTATTTTGAGTAAAACATCTCAGTGATGTATCCCAATTGTGTGTTTTTACTCTCCAAATGGATGGAGTTTTTTAGAGACAAACCTAGAGCGGGACTTGGGTCTAATTATGGTTCTGGAGGGAAGGGAGGTATCCATGCAAATATTTGTGAAACACCCAGGAGTTTCAACTGGTTGCATGAATGAAGTACTAAGTCATTAAAGCAGTCACAAAATAGAATAATATGTTATCAATAGTAGCTACAGGACCTTACCATAAATATTCATAAAGCTATTAGTGCCTTATTTTTTTACAGTTCCATTACTGCCAAATGAAACTATACCACAAACCTGCACCTTAGTAATCACACAAATATATCCTGGAGATTTTGAGAAGTATTAAGCAACTGGTAAAACCAACGTGTAAAATGTATTTCAAGGACTGAAATTGCTTGGGTTCAGTCCTAAAAATACACCAAGTTAATGATTTTCATCATGTGGCTGAACACAAATAACTACCTTTACTTTTAGAAGCATGAGACTGTTAGTTTGCACCAAGGATAAATCACTTATATGGGATGTCCCTGATATCCCTTATGCCTATTAACACTTTGAATGACAGACTAAGGATGTTTTCCTTCATTTCCATAGAATTCAAATCTTCCCATTCACTCTTCTTTGAGCTGTGCATGATCTTGGACTTCAGTGGTATCAGCAGCTGGTGAGGAGGGAGTGTACTGTCAATATAGGCATTTAAACATAGGCTTAATTATTCGCTCCTTAGCTGGTCTCCTGGGAGGTTGCTCTCCACTTCTGTGTTGAGACCAACTCTCTGCTGAAGAATGTAATGCCCCAGGAGAGTGACTGGGGAGCTGTGTGCTTCCCCACACCTTCAGCTAGGGCACAAGACCCCACTCCAGGCTACTGAAACACATTCCTCCCTGATGAAGGAATGAGAAGCAGCCCCACTCAGTGGTGCAGAGAGACTTGAGATAGGCTGGGTTTTAGTATAGAAGGAGGAGAGGGAGTTGCTCTGGAGCAATCAGTTCACAGTGGTGGGCCAGGCTCTGCCCCTTGGAAACCTAAAATGTAGTATTCTCTGTGTGATGATATTTTAAACATAACTGGAAGAGAGGAAATAGGTATCACATTCACTTATACATACTCACAAACTGATGATATGTATAACAGATAGAAATACAACATTACTTGAAAAAATCACAGCAAATAAACGATTCAGACCTATGAGAACATGAATAAATTGCACTGGTTTAAAAGCCATGCTAATGAGTGCATTATTCTTTTTTTCTACAGAGTTGATTGCTCAGTGAGCATAAATATATTACATGTTTATCTCAATTTTTCATTCTCAGGGCACATGTACATCTGCTGCACATAGCCAAGGGGACATCAGCAGAAAAGAAACTGGAAAAATTGTAAATCTATGATGAATTAGAAAATACTACTGCTACTGCTTAAATCCTAAAAATTATTATTGCAGATATTGATTTATCCTGCAGAAAAATACTGTTAGCAGATGAGAATTAATTATACTGTACCTGCCTTGCCAAAAATGACAGAAGAGGGGCTATCTAATCCCAGAAAATAATTTTATGCAGTCAGTGATTTAAACCACATTGGCTTCATTAGCAGAGAGGAAACAAAACAAGGAGTCAAATTAATTTTTCCTGGAGCAAACAGATTTCATTTTCCTGCTCCTAAGAAGAGTAGTGAAGGACAGAGTTTACAATGCAGTGAGCTTACAGAAGGCAAAAAGTGCCAGATCGTAATTAAAAAGTAAATAAGGAAAATTAAGTGATGTACTGAAGATGAAAGCAAGAGTGAGAGAGGCTTTAATTGAGGGACAAGTAGGAGAAAAGCAATTAAGACACCATTTAGAAGTCAACAGTAGAGATGGCAGAGCATAAATCATCCTCCAAGGAAACCACTCTAGCTCATTAAATACTTCAACATTATTTATTATGAGCAGTTTTCTTCCCAAACTTTGTGCTATGTGCCACAGTACTTGGAGCAGGAGGAACATATCCAAGGTTGGCCAGTTCTCCTCTGGCCACAGAGAATGGTGACAGGCTGATACCCTAATCCAGCACTGTGCTTTTCTAGTTGACAGTACATTCTCAGCCACTCATCTTCAGCCCTAAACTCCCAGAGACTCTTGCTTTGCTTTCTCATGGGTGGTTTGCAAAATCGTACATGCGATGCATTTATCATGTAAGGTGAAAGGCAAAATGGAGTAACTCTGTAGGAGATCCTGGCCTCCTTGGCAGGGTTGTGCTCAGGTTTCAGAGCCATTATGCCATGACACACCTCTCAAACCTCTGCTCTCCTGTCACAACCTGCCCTAAGTATGTAACTTTGCATGATGGACAGAGGAAATGCAACAAGAAGCTCAAACTGAGGATCAGGGCGTTCGAAAGGGGGTTTTGGAACATGGGTCTCCCATTCCAAGACTCCCTCCACAACTGCAGCACAGCACCAAGGCTTTGCTCCCACTTCTTTCTCTCCACATCATGGCCAGCCTGGACAATACCAGAAAGAGACCACAGTGCACTCAGTAGGGATGTGGGGTGAGACCTGAGAACACAAGACTGATGTGTTTCTGATGCCTGTTTAACAGATGCAATTCCCTCAGCACTCAGAAGAGTCAGAATTAATTGTTACAACCCAGACCCTTCTTCCTGTCATATCAAGTGATGTGACTCTTACTGTGCAACTTGTTTGCTTTCAGATTAGAATTATTCTTCCGTAATTCTTCCTGTTTGTCTCTAGTGCTGCTTGCTGCCTATGGGCAGAGCCATTTGGCAGGTATAGCCAGAAATGTTTATTGTTCTCCACTGATTCCTCTCTACATTTCCTAATTTAAGTGACACTTGAATCTTCAAAATAATCTATTGAGGAAAAGTGCTCCTTTCTCCTCACTTTTACTCCACCTTCAGAATATGACCTACCACCCTTCAAGATTCCTGCTAAGTATAAATCAAAAAAGCTAAAAAAAACCTCAAAAAAAGAGCTGAGGACAGATTCTCAGGCCAAGTAGCACCTCAGAGAGAGATAAAAGTTGCCTCAGCAGATGGTTAGAGCTCCTTTGAATGTAAATGTTAATTTATGGAGCAAAGCCACATAATTCTGAACATTCACTTGACGTTTACAAGAATGTTTTCATATGTCTGTGTATCTAAGGCATGGGTAGGGGTGCACTACCCACACAGATGGATGCTGGAGCACTCCCACAACACTGAGTCATAGGTCAGACCCCACAGAGCCCTTCTAGACATGTGAGTAGAGAGCAGCCCTGAGCTGAGAATCCCCGATTGTTACTTGCATTTGAAGCTTTACTGTTATTTTTCTTCTCTATCTCAGTCATTCTGTTTCCCCAGTTAAATACGAGGCACTTGGAACAATAGCTGTCTTAGTGTAAGATTAGCTAATGCCCCAAAACTCCCTTTTTTAGAAAAGGAAATTCTTTTCTATACCCAAGAGGCAGGGTGGGTGGGAGAATGGATTCTGCTGCATGCTCAGTTTGGAAGCATCAGTGTATGAAAGGATGAACACTAGTAGCTTCTGTACCATTAGCTAATTCTTGCATACTAATACATCAGCACCATAAAGTGCCTGGTAGCTTAAACATCATTATGCTACTGCAGGATTTGACAACTTTTATCACATCCCACTTGGGCAGATCTTGGGAGTGGGCATGGCTAAGACATGAGCATTGAAGGAAGTAAAAGGGACCAGCTGCTCTGCAAATCTTTGTCTCCCTGCAAGGCAAGGGACATAATTGGTCCACCAGCTGCATTTTTCTCCTTTAACAGCACCTCCAACCTCTGCTGAACTGCTGCCAACAATGATTTCTCTGGCATATCTTTTTCTGCTACATTTCTTTTGCGATCCACGGCTTGTTTTAAAATATCTTGAAACTACATAAAGTTTTTTTGGAGTTATGTCTATGTCTTTCAAAGGAGGAAAATGTGAGGAAAAGGAATACATGAAGTTACAGGCTTTTCAAAGTGTGAGAAATATTTTTAAATTATTTGAAGCATCACTTTTCTGTATCAGAAATAGTGTGGCCAGCAAGACTAGGGAAGTGACTCTTCCCCTTTTCTTTGCACTGGAGAGGCCACACCTTAGACACTGTGTTCAGTTCTGGGCCTGTCAAATCAAGAAGGACATGGGGATCCTCAATTCGAGGAGGACATGGAGCAAGTCCATAGAAAAGCAATGAATCTGGTGAAGGGTCTGGAGCACAAGCTCTATGAGGAGTGGCTGAGGAAGCTGGGGTTTTTAGTCTGGACAAAAGGAGGCTCAGGGTGACCTGATCACTCTCTACAGCTGCCTGAAAGGAGGGTGTAACTGGCTGAGGGTCTCTTCTCCCATGCAACCAGTGACAAGATGAGAGGACATAGCCTTAAGATGCACCAGGTGAGGTTTGGGGTGGGTATTAGGAAGAGTTTATTCACAGAAAGGATGATTAAGTAGTGGAATGTGCTGCTCAAGGAGGTGGTGGAGTCACCATCCCTGGAGGTGTTTAAGGAAAGCCTGGACGTGGCACTCTGCCGTGGTCTGGTTGACAAGGGCATCCCCTTGTTCAGTCACAGGCTGGACTCAGTGATCCCAGAGGTCTTTTCCAACCTAACAGATTCTGTAGTTTTGTGACATTTTGGAGATCATGACTTAAGCCTGCCTACCTGCAGACCAAATTTTTTGAACACAGTGTAGAGGCTGTGAATTTGAAATAGAGTTCTATTACTCACTTTGTTAGTCTGAAACTGTTAAAAAAGACCTCTGCTTGTTGCCACATTGATCTACATGTAAGACAATTGTGAACCACTTTTAGAAAACCAAAAAAACATATATGCAAATATAGATAAAGAAACTCATTTTACCCTCACACGAATTATGGTTGTCCCCAAGTCTGTATCCCACATCCCACAACCATTCTTACAGCTTCCTCATGCAGTTGGGAAATGGACCCTTTAGCTTTTGACAAGAGAGTAAAAAAGTGTTTGGGCAGAGGGCATGAATAATCCTCCAGAGGTATTGGGTTATCCCCACGGAGTACAGAGGGGCTCTAGGAACTAGTTTAGACTAAATATCTATCTGTTACAGAAAGATGTGTGGGATGACGTTTGGTGGGATACTGAAGTTTGCATCAAATATGAATTATCCACACAAATATTTGTTACTTTATTATGCCAACATAATCCAGTCTGTAGCATCTGCTAAGTATGCATAGATTCATAATGAAAATGCCAATGATTTCTGGTAAAAGTCTTGCTACCATAGTAGGCCACAGACATAATTTTGCTTCAGTTTTACTTTTCAAGGAGTCTTTATGCTGCATGTGAAAAACCTTTATTCAATACAAGATGAATTACAACGCTAAATACTATAAGAACTAAATTTATTGCAGACAGTAACATTAATTAATATCCCAGCTCTTTTTAAAGATCCTACTTAGCCTGAAAGGGCACAGTGTAAGTCAACTTTAGTATTATGATTTACCACTGTGAACTTATATAAGTTGACTAAACCGCCTATAGAGCTGTAAATATTGATGAAGTTGGGAATAGACAGCAATTGTGAGTTGTGTTAGTTGGCTTGCATCTATGAATATTAATGAAGTCTGATGAGCAGCAGTTTTGGCTGTGAATGGTGTTATAGGTGTAAAGCTGTAAATATTAATGATGTGGAGAAGACCGTCCATTTGGCTGTGACTTGTGCTCTTTTCTAAACAAACATATATCTTTCACTCAGTGTTTTGATGGGGTTTTAAGCAACAGCCTCAGCTTCCACTGCTGCTGCAATAAAACAGCATTTTGACAAACATGGCTATCTAAAATGCAAGATGGTGGTTCATTTCTGAGTTTTGAACATAGCCCTGTTTGCCAAAGGCTGTCTTAGTCCCACATCAGGGCTGCATTTCAGGACTTTGAGAGGAGGATGTAGCTGTTGAACCTTTGGCAGCCCCAGAGAAAATCTACTTTATACTATAAGCTGTGCACATGGCAGCACTCATGTTTAACTTTTCCTGCTTCTTCCCATGTAAAGCTTCAGTTAAAGTTAAACATGAGTGCTGCCATGTGCACAGCTTATAGTATTTCCCAGTAGATTTTCTCTGGGGCCTGCCCAAGGTCACAGTTACATCCTCTTCTAAGTCTGAAATGCAGCCCTGATGTGGGACTAGACAGCCTTTGGCCAAAGGGCTCATCGTTCAAAACTCAGAACCTGAACCACCATCCTTGCATTCTTAGATAGCAATGTCTCTGTCAAATCTGCAAGCTCCTACTTGCAGAGCTGTGGAAGCATGAGGGCAGTGCTAGAGTAGGTGCAGCCTGGAAATCCACGTAACCCACCAGTATCCTCTCTGATTATGTAGTGTGTGTTAACATTTATGAGATATTTAAGCACTTCCCATTGCTGTGCTGTTAGACATACATGTGATGATTTCCAGGAAAAAAAATCATCAGGATGAGGAAGCTGGAGATACAAAAAATACTCAAAAAAGGCTATTATTACGAGCAGTTAATCAGGATGGTATAATGCTGCAAGGCAACTCGGTGTCCTTTAGCTGAGTTTCTACAGACAAGCACAGGGGATTCTGGAAGAGGGCAGGAAATGCTCACTTTCATACTTGTTACATTTGTTGGCTTTTTTTAAGCAGAAAAAAGTAACACAAGTTCACCAGGAGAAGAAAATTTGGGGAAGAGATCTGAATTAGGAGAGGAGGTATTTTAGGGCATTAAAAGGAGTACAGGAGCTGAAAATGCTCACCTTTGTCAGAAATGAGAAACCAGTTCTTTGAGATTTCATTTCCCTTTTAGGACTTCCATTTGGAAGGTTAGGTAAACACAGTTATTTCTAGATGTCCAGTAATGAATATTAGATGAAACTACATTTTCTAATAATTGTCCAGGACTTCTTGACATAGCTCAAATCTTTACTTCAGTTCCAGTAAAGCCTACAATCACAAAATTACACTAAGCATGTCTTTTCCATGCCTTTCATTCTCTTTTTAGTTTATGACAATTTTTTTTCAGAGTGTGTCTATTAAAAAAGAAATGGCTTTGTAAAATCACTGCAATCCAAATGGAGTTTGTAACTGTAGTCCAAAGAATGTAACACTTTACCAGAAGAAAAGGAGCAAGAAAAAAATGCAAGAAAAAGCCTTTACAGAACTTCCTTCCTTCTTTCTTTCAGGGACACAAAGCACAATGGTAATAGATCCAGCAGTTTTCTGGAACCTGTTAAGAAAATGAGTGGTTTTGAAGATTTGTCTTTAAAGACAAGTAGGAAATTATGAGTTTCTTCTATGAAGACTGTTGAAACCAGGCTGTAATAGTAACACGTTGTTTAAGAGGTGAGAATTTAGCTGGACTGACCTTTCTCAAAAACACATTAAATCATAGAAGGAAAGTTTCTTAGATTGCTTGATATTGTGTTAACTGGGTTTTCTAATCCAGAGAAAGTGTGTTAGTTTGTAAATTAATTTCTATCTTAAAGCACGGACTGCATCCTCAGTAATACCCTTTCATTACTGTTATGGATATCCCTATGCTTGGTACAGATATTACTGTCTAAAATTTAGCTTCAGCCTATAGGATATAAACTTATCCTATAGATTAAATAAATTTAATAGATTAAATACCTGCATGATATCAATATGTTTAAAATACTTTTAATGCAGATGTAATTGTCTACCATGTATTAACAATCTGTATTAGTGCCTTGTAATTCGTCACAGTAATCAGCAATATTGCCATCGCTCCTGTGAGCATGTAGGTGTGTGTTTGTATCTATTTGTATGGGAGGGAGAAACTGACAGTCAAGGCACTGCTCTTCAATATAGCCTCATGATTAGTCTAATATCTAAAAATGAAGCAAGATACAGTCATCTGTCTTTACATAATGCTACTATAAAGGATCTCATTCCTAAAACACCATGTAATTTTCATTTGCTTTTCCATCCAGGTTCAGTTGCTATTCAACCTCTCAGTTTATTATGCTTTTCCTCTCCAGATATTAGTAGTCTTGTTCATCTTGTCCCTTTGCTCATTTGGTATTGTCTCCACACCAGTAAATTCATTTCCAAAGTGAGGCTTCACAAACGCAACTGCTTCCTCGATTTCCTACTGCACAGCAATAGCTTTCAGGAAAAGATTTCACACAAAGCAGTGTCTCCTTCCTTATATTTAGAGCTACATTTCACTGGGTAAAACCATGGCCAACAGGTATTAGCATACTTTGTACAGCTTCACTTTCAAGAGCTGAAAAAATTGATTCTAGATTTTATTTAACTTTTATTTTTATTGCCTGATTATGAGCAACACAGCTCTCTACATATTATGACCATTAATCATTATTTGCAGTCACCTCATTTCTGAGGAGGCACTATTTAGTATAAGAGAAAGAGGGGACAAAAGCAGCTGTATTTTTAAATGTCTACTTGCCAAAGGAAAATAAGATTTTTCTCTATCTGACTAGCCCACCTAGCTAGTATGCTTAAGAGTTTCCTACTGCTTAAAGTAATTAGACTAATTTAATTAGGTTTGAAACCTGACCTAAGGGATGTTCTTGCCATTTTATCTGAATGATGGAAACTTTTTTAGTATGGAGCTATGAATGGTAAATGACTCATATTTTTATTCCTATGGAAGTATAAGCCTTCCAGAGTTGTAAGTATGCAAGTACTTACACAGCTATGCTTACATGCATAAATGCAGTCAAATGAAAAATAATCTGCTGTTCAGTCTAGTGTTTTCAAATGCTCTCATAAGCACTATCCATGCAATTATAATCAATAGCACAGGCTGATTCCATAAATAAAATTGCTATACTATTTACTCTTTCCTAGCTATCAGGACAGCTACTATCCTTCATAGAGTGTATGCAGGGATCACTTAAACAATCAGGTTGGAGCTTTCAGATGCAGTATGACATTTTATTTTAAAAACATAAATGAAAACTACACTGCTTCAGATGGTTTGGTATCTTCTTGCTTCTTGAGGCATGGAAAGTAGCTGCATTCACAGTCACAACTGGGCTATCACTGTTGTGGTATGTTATCAAAAAAGCCCTGGAATCTGTCATTTAACCTGAAACTGTCACCCAGATGCATCAACAGGGATGCTTCCCACCGTTATTGCTCTGTGTTCAGACCACAAAATTAGAACACAAAATCTGAAGAGAACCCACACTGGGTTAGACCAAAGATACATCATCCCAGAATCCTTTCTTCAGTACTTACCCAGCAGAGAAGGAGCACAGCCAATGAAGAAAATAATTTTCCCAGAGTGAGGCTTATTCCTTGCATCTCTAGAGTGCTGCTCTTTAATTTTCCCAAATGCAGAATATTTTGGTTGGCTGGGCCATATTCACTCTCTTCAAAGAAAAGAAAAGAAAAGAAAAGAAAAGAAAAGAAAAGAAAAGAAAAGAAAAGAAAAGAAAAGAAAAGAAAAGAGAAAAGAAAAGAAAAGAAAAGAAAAGAAAAGAAAAGAAAAGAAAAGAAAAGAAAAGAAAAGAAAAGAAAAGAAAAGAAAAGAAAAGAAAAGAAAAGAAAAGAAAAGAGAAAAGAAAAGAAAAGAAAAGAAAAGAAAAGAAAAGAAAAGAAAAGAAAAGAAAAGAAAAGAAAAGAAAAGAAAAGAAAAGAAAAGAAAAGAAAAGAAAAGAAAAGAAAAGAAAAGAAAAGAAAAGAAAAGAAAAGAAAAGAAAAGAGCAGGCCAGTACCTATCCACCAGTGAAAGGTGCTAAAGCTCCATAATAAGTCACTATGGAACCTCAGCTCCTGGTGCGTCCTCCAAGTCACACATCTGTTCCCTCCCTGCATCTGAGACCAATCTGAGGAGCATGGCAAGAAGCAGCACATGGTGGAAACTGTGCAACTGCTCAAATTAGCCATATTTTCACCCTCCCATCATTCCCTTTTCTCCTGGTGGCAGGTCTTACAAGAGATGCAAATGCTATAGGCTCCCTCAAAGGGGCTTGCACAGCAGGTATCCTTTAGCAAATGTGGCATAGCCTGATTATCACAGCAGACAACGTCTCACACAGAAAGAGGGGGAGAGCTTGAGCAGTTAGAAGAAGCTGATGGAGCAAAAATGGATGTCCTGCCTCCAACTTGTAAGAAGGTGTCTCTGGAGTGGCACCCTCAGATATCTTACACAAAATCATGAGTGTGAATAAATCAGTCTAAAGCAGTTTGTCTTTGCAAGGCAAACTTTTACTTTGCAAGTAAAATTATCAAGAAATATATACTTCTGTAATTAATTTAGAACAAATCTAAATAACATAAATGTAAAGCATTTTGTGTAATATAAATCCAACTTCCCCAAATATAGGAGAAGATAGCAAAAAAGACAAAAATAGAGACAATAACACTACTGAACATTTCCTGTCCCCCTAAATTTAAATCTCAAGGACATCCTGGAGTTTTCAATACATATTTTGATCCCTTTTGATTGTGACGCATGGCTGCTTGTTAATGAACCCAAGAAATGTTTTTACAGCATCCCAGGAAGAGATGTCTGCAAGTTGCCCCTGTGATACATAACTCCTTGTGAACTTTCCTCCTGCTGGCTGCTCTGTAATGCCTCCTGCTTGTTGTGCTGGCAGCAGTAGTAAAAAAACAGTCCATATCCATCTCTCTATGGAAAACTGTTATCATCTTCCCTTAGCTCCTACAGCCTGAAAAATTGCCAGATCGTCTCCCTGTCACCCACCTAGAGTCTCCCAAAATGTCATTATGAACTCAATTGCTTCAAACCAGATGGAAAAGGCTTATATATTTTTACTATTTGTAATAATACAGATGAGTCTGGTGTCTAAAGACAGAATATACAGCTCTTCAAGTGTACAAATTGTTTAGTGAGCAGGCAAATACATGCATTGGGTTCATGTGGCTCTACCCTATTTTAGTTTTCCACAGCCACATCCTGTGGCATTTTCTCCATAGGAGAGCAGTAATTTCAACCATGTTGTTATGACACGGACTCTGTCTTCCTGCAATTTGAGGAAAATCTTTCAGGAGCCATTACTTTTACCATATTTGGTTGGCATTGTGACTATCACGTGGAGAAAAGTTCATAGTGGGCTGAAGAACTGATGCAGAAACACACAGACCTTATGATGATACAAGTCTTGTTTCCTAAGAAGCTGAGCTAAAGCTTACAATGAACTAATAAATTATTACTCATTCCAAATCACATTTCTCATATGATCTATTCTTTTATGAACAAAAAGGGATATTAGGCCAATAAATCCTTTATTCATTGACAAGATAACAGACCTGTTAACATAAAAGCATTTTTATTTTACATATGAAAAGTAAGTCTTATAACCAGTTTAATAAGAAAGCATTTATCTTCTTTTTTTTCTATTGTTTTAGTGATTCAAAAGCTGAGAAATCCTGAATTAATTTGAGAATGAGTTAGTTAATGAATTAATTATCCTGAATATTATTTTACTTTGAAATACAAATGCTGTTGCAAAATTAGCAAAGAGAATTAAATTCTACAGTAAAAGTCTTAATATGGAGGACATAATTTAATCAAAGAAGACGGTTTGGCAGTGATACAGATGGAGTAAGGGGAAGAAAAGGTCTTTCACACCCCAAATTTAAATTCCCTTTAAATGCAACTGGGTCTACCCTTGATAAAGCAACTTTATGCTACATATGGGTGCATTTGACACATTGTAGATTATCACAACAGCATAGCACCACTCTCCATTCCCATTTCAATTGAAATATAATTTGGTGGCATAAATCCAAAACTGCTTGCTTAATGCCTTTGTGCATCACCTTTATTATGCAGACACTCTCAAAACACTTGCAATGAGTTCCCATATCCTTCATATTTTTAAGCAGCCCAGGTGTTTTGGATCAGTATGGAAATTGCTCATTTTTCTTGTTGTGCTTCTTGTCCATTTCTCTTCTCATGGTATAATTTCTCCTCAAGCAACTCCTGCTCTTGACTGTGATACCTGGTCTTGAAAAATGTATTTGAGAGTGATGTTTTCTCCTCTTTGCTCTAAAATGTTGAACACTGATTGCAGTCAGTTGAGACACTTGGATGGCATTGACAGCTTAGACACTGTGCAGAGCTCATGAGAGGAAGAAACTGCAGCATGTTTTAGGAAGGGCAAATGCAGCTTTGAAGATAAGTTAACTTTCTTCACCCGGACATAAAAAGATCCTTGAACATATTTTGTGCTTCTATAGTATAATTTTATAATGTCCTACCACAGCACAGTAAACTGTGCAGCTTACCTAACACCACCACAAGCTACTTATGATTTCATGAGTTTTCCTTATTTTTATTCATATTTATGTACTCTATTAAAATAAAACCTTTCTGGTGTTTGTATGAGCTATCAGGAAGATGATTTTGTCAGCACTTGACAGAATAATGTATAAAACCATCTCTAGTGAGAGTGTGGCAGGTTAAGGCTGATTTACACAACACAGTCTTCTAGATCAAAACTGTGGTTTCTGACAGAACAATTTAATATATGAATGTACAGGAAAACACTACTTTCTACCAAAACAAAACAGAGTATCTGAAGGATAAACATTTCACCACTAACAAGATCAAATCCTCACTATTCCTATTCACTCTGATTTCAATATAATTCATATCGTGCTTCTACTGCTAGAAAACTGAATATTTTATTGTACATCACTAAGGGCAAATTGGCCAGCATTGGAGCATTCAGTGACTATGGGAATTTGTAATTCTCCTCTTTTGGAAATGAAAGATGTAGTCACTCTCCAGTGTTTGAATGCCATAGGTAATGTAGTCTTGATTAAGATCTCTAGGATGCTTGAAGCACCCTTGAGATAAGAGCAAAGCTGAATAAATATATCGATATAATGCTTAGGTATGGTAAAATACATCACATAGGCAATGTCTCTATTACTAGGCTTGGGATGCAGACATGTTCCTGTGCTCAGGAACATAACTTAGCCATATATCAACTCTGTCTGACAGCAAAACCTAAGTGCTCATCACCAGGATGTGGGAGAGGAATCACAGAATATGCAAATAGGTGCCTGTTGTGGGTAACTGCTGGCAGTCCCATGGCACATCAGTGTGCATCACAAGGTGACTCAAGACACACACTCAGGGCTCCTGTGGAAAGGCAGCTCATCCCTGCTGTCATAGGGATGTAGGGACAAATAGGACAAATCCCACCCTGGAGTGTTTCTTAAGCAAAAATGGTTCTTAATGCTCAGCTGTGAAATACAGCCAGTAAGAAAAGCATGAGAACAGAGCAGAAAATTTGTATCATGAATCTTGAAGAAACCAGAAAAGTACCATTGCTCTAAGCAATTATAAATACAATAGCTCCTTTTTGGAAAGGAAGGGGAAAAAATCATGTATCTCTTCTTTTTATATTACCCTACTGCTACATTATGTTATATTCAGACCATCTACAGCTTCAGTGGAATTACTATATAATAGACAGTGATAAATGACTCAAATAATCTGTTTTCCCCTTGTGAGTAGAAATAGTCCCCATAATCATTTCCCTCTCTTGATTGTACTAGAAGCCCTGGACAAGCAATAGCTCCTCTCCCTTGGGTGCATATACCACAGCAGCCCTGATCTCTGGTGTCACATTTTGTGGCTTAAGTCATGAACCTAAAGTGCAAAAAAAGCCCACCACCTCTTCCTTTGCTCAGCAAGTAGAGCATTATCTTTCTTGAGCTCTCTTCAGGTTCACTATTCATGCATCATCTTCCTGTTTATCCCAAAGAAAAATAGCTTAATTTAAAAGGAGCTTCTTTTTGTTGTTGTTTTTTGACTTCTTCTGTGTTGATATTACTAAAGTGTTGAGCCAAAATCAAGGAGCAGATCCTTACTACCTCAGAAGCCCCAGCACCAAACAACAACAGATCCATCTGTATAGACCATTGCACTAGTGACAGGAAGGTATCCAAGGTGAAAACAGCACATTCTTCACTCAGCAGTCATCATGCCGATGGTGTCATGTGGGACAATGGGTGCAGCTGAATAGCAAGAAAAAAGAGATTTAAAGTCATGTTTCCCAAACCAGTTCCACCCTCTTACTGTTCCCATCACGTCCCTCCCCAAACAAAGAAGAACTTAGTTTGAAATGTATCTCTGGATGTCACCCAGTCCATGCCTTCTCAGTTCTAAGATAAATTCAAAATTATATAGAGGAAAGCAAACCTGCTCTTCCCTTCTTAATCATTGATAGACAGAGAGCACACACTCTTACACTTCTCAATCAGTTATTTGTATTTGTTATTTGTCCACTACATGGAAGGGGATCATTTTCCATAGCAAAAATTCCATCCAACAGGCTGACTGGGACACTAGCTTCAGATCATGGAATCAATGTAAGTTGAAGCACATCTCAAAACTTTCTCCAAGTCCAAAACTCTTCAGTCTAGTGCAAGTACTGGTCCTCAGGACTGGCCACATGACTGAGGGAGGGGTTTCATTTACAGACGATTTTTGACATTTTGGTGATGTCTTATCAGCATCTTCCTCTCTCAAGAAACCAACAAAACTCCTGTAAGAGACTTCTCCTAGGACACAGAAGATACTGTGTGTGCACAGGGCTGCATGTGGCTGCTTCATTAAAGCCTTCATGCTTTAGTTCTGTTTGCTACAGAACCCACATCCTTTTCCACAAGTCTTGGGAGCATGTGGGAACTATGGTAGTTGTGAAGACCTTGGAGCACAAAAGACCCAGAGTTGCTTGTAGTATCACAGCCTCTGTTCATGATGCAAAGCTACAGAAAAAAAATCACAGACTCATCTCCATTGAAGAGAAGGCACCAGATAAATCTATGCATGTTTTGACATCAAGGAGATTAAAGTGGTGTCTATGCATGAGCTCTCCTAATCTCTGCTTTGCTTCTGTGGAAAGTCACACCTAAATAATAGTTTAAAAATTTAGTCTATTAAGGTACAAAAGAGATAAATTGCCTTTAATGTAGAAGTAATAATGATGGTGAAATTAGTCTAGCTCTTGGCAAATGTGCTTATTGATGTTTTCAAGAGAAAAGGGGTTTTGTCACCTGTTGTTTGTTTTCTATGTTGTACACTTGACCATGCGTGTAGACTTTGGCTGTATGTTAATAAAATAATTGTAGCTACTAAAAGAATTATAATCAAACCAATGTGCCAGAGACAAACCTTTACTTTCAAAAGTTAGTATAAAAATACAGTTTTATTCGAAAGCAAATGCTGTCATCTTCCATTTTTCTTAAGGAAAATATCAAGGGAAAAGTATAAAAAGCATAGAAAACCACTAATGTTTAATGAAATACTTGAGAACATATGAAAAACAGAATACATAATTTTTCCTGAGGTAATAGACCTCGGATCTTTGAGTAATATTTTTAACTTTGATGTGTCCAAACAAATTTAACTGCACACAACTTGGGATAAGCTACTCAAGAAAGATGTGAACATTTTATAAACACAAGCTATCGACATTCCAAGATGGGGAGGGAAATGTCCACCACTCCAGCTTTCACTTAGAACATGTTTATTCAACATGCTGCCTTAGAGTAGACATCTTTATTCTAGCATAGATCTTATATCATTCTAATATTATCAGCAAAGTATTTTCCCTGCTGCAATGGAGCTATCAGCTCTGCTAAGCATGGTGTCACCTCTCAGTCTGTTTTCACTCACCAGAGCTTTATGTGAAGGTTAATGATGATGCCTTCATCCTTCTTTTCCAGAGCTAAGAATAAATCACTGAGCAATGTGCATTGCCTTTAATGCATTGCCCAGTGAGTGTACCAATTGACCAATTATGGTCAATCCATATGTAAACCACTTCCCAAATTAGTTAAAATGAGCAGCATCTTTCCCACCATTTTAAAAGACCACAGCAATTCCCTTGAGCTCTTTGAAGGAGTAGTTCAGATCTTTACTTTCAAGGAAGAATAAACAGTTGATGAGACGATTACCTTGAAGATAGGCAAGATAAGAGTGTTCCACACTTTCTACTGACTAACCCCAGGTGGTCTGACAGTGCATTGGATGGTTGCAAGCATCCTGTTTTCAAGCAACTCCTTTTTCCTGGTATTGGTCAGGAGAAGTAGGAACCTGAATTTCATTCCTTGAAGTACTCTAATAATCAGCTAAAACTTAAACACTGTAGTCCTAATGTTTTTATGTATCTAAATCCATAATAATAATAATAATAATAATAATAATAATAATAACAACAACATATGAAAATACAGGAAGACTTCCTCAATTTAGAACACATGCAAGGCATGTGATATGCTTCCACTATTTGGACAAACACTGTGTCAACTGAAGTACATTTTACTAAAAAAACATTCCTCCTTCACATTCATGGCCACAGACAAGCAGTGCTGCCTGTGCACAGCACAGCCAATGCCCCCAGCTCTGTGTGCAGCTGTGGGTACAGAGAGCCAAGTGAACTTTCAAGTTGGCATGTTATGTGGGAGCCAGCACAGCTGCAAATTTGTTCATAATTTGTCTGAATTCATTGTTCTGGGTGTCCTGGATAAATCAACTGTCTAGAAAACTGCTCAGGGTACACTTTTATAATCAATGAAAATTTCCAAAACTATTTGTGTACCCACAGTACAATGCATCTGTGAGGGCAATGACATGGAGGCAGAGCATGGGTCTTAATGGTCACTCTGAGATAAGTCCTCATGCATCTCTTGATTAATTAAAATATGACAGTTTTTCCTTAAATGGAGAACTGTATAAACCTAGATGAGGATCATCTCTTATTGCTGCCGGCGAGGAGAAAGACAAGGAATCCAGAAGAGTGCAGGAATGCAGCCCTTTTTTGAGCAGGGTTGAGTGGTATGCAGAAATAGGCTTTATATTTGGGAATGACAGAGTCTGCTGCATCACTCCTTGAAGGGATGAAAGTTTTTATTTTCCACGCCAAGGTTTTTTATAGCCAAGTAAAGACCCAGTGATGTTTTCTTGTAAGCATTCCTAAAAGATTTGATTTTCTCACCTTCTCAACTTGACTACTTCTATTTTATTCCTCAAACTTACAAAGAATTTATTTCTTAAGACTGTTTGAATTGTTAATTGGACAGCAACTAGCAAGTGTCTCAGGCAGACCAATATCTCATTTCAGATGACTGCAAACCCAGTAGAAGTGAGAGCTCTCCCAAAGGCATGGGTGCTTCTAGGTTAACACATCATTCACTGGTCTCCACTAACAAGAGGAAGAACCTGGGAGCAAAAACATAATGGTGGGTGAGATGTGGATGAATGAAAAGGGGGTGAGGAAGAGGGCTCTCACCGAGCTCTGACTTTCAGGGCACCACAGGGCACAGCAGGCAGGGCCCAAACACTCAACAGGGAATCCTCCTTCCTTAGACCAACCCGAGGTTTTGTGATGCTCATGCTCTGTCCTCTAGCCCTTCACAAAGAGCCCTCAAGTCTTTCATCCTGCACATCAAAAGGAATACTAGAAGAAACAGATGCAAATTATCTAAGTATGAATCCCACCATATCAAGGACTTTGCATCGAGCAGTGGGGGCTGGGGGGTGAGAGAGAGCTTCTTTAATTTCCTTGGGCATGGAGGTGGTCCCCCAAGACTTGCTGTGAGGAGCTGTCCCTCCCTCTTACCTGCTGACAACGGTGGGGCTCAGCTCTTGCTAAAGCATTTGCGTCAGACATGACAAGGTTTTGAAATTGCTCAGAACTCAGCGTGGGGTGAGTGGGAATGGATGACAGCGACAAGCAGGTAAAATATCCTCACATACAATCTGATGAAAAAGTCTAGAGTTTCCATAGCATCCACCAGCAATTCTGTCACCTTCCTCCTCAGGACACACATTTGAATTCCAGTATGAATAGCCCTTCTTTGGTTAGGCAGCTACTTCTGTTAAACTTCTGTGCAATAAATAATCCCTATAAATTCATCTCACACTGTTTGTTATCTTTCTACCTGAAGGATTTGCCAGGAAGTAACCTACTTTAAAATTAACTTGTCACAGACATGAGTTTAGAACTCTACAATTTTTTAAAATATGGCTAAATCAAAGCAGTGAAATTGTGTTGCTATTTTCTCCCTTTCTCTACCTTTTTTTTTCTCTTTTATTTGAGCATCTGAATTCCTTACATCTCCCACTGATTTTGTGCTCAAGCAATTTCTTTTTCTTTACTTCACTTTTATCTCACTATGCACAGTGCTACAACCAAGACAAAATTTCTGGGTGTTTGTTCCAAAAATGCCAATGTGCTTTTGCAAGTTGTTGCACAGGTTTTCACTTACGTATTATGGAATTAGAATTAAGTCTCCTAAAAACTGTGAAGTAAACAGAAAGTAGAAAATTCATAAGTGAGATTTTTGAGTATTTCAAAGACCTCTGGAGATATTGTGAACTTCTGTTGAAGGTATGTGAGCAAGAAGAGAGATACACTGAGACACAACAAGTGCAAATAATGAAGATAGTGTTATGCATTTGTAAAAGTTGTTTTACATAACTACGAAAGACCTGTTACTTGTAGTAATATTAGAATTAACTTAAATTTTGCCAAAACTGTGCCCTTTTATCCTACTGATTTCTGAATCTGTTATTCAAATGTAGTGAGCTACTGAGAAAACTATTAATATTCAATGAAGGTATAGTCATATAAATTATCCAGTTTGTAATACAGCTTAGAAAAGAGGATGATTCATCAGTGTTTGATCTCAAGTTAAGAAAGCGTTTCAATTAATCAGAAATCATAGCAGCCATGAGCAGCTATTCCTTTTTTGCCATTGCAATGAGCACTGAGATGCTGTGGGGAATTGGCAGAAGCAGCCAGTTTAAACATGCCTCATCATCCCTGCAGGAGAAGGTCTGGAAGTGGGGGTGGGAGGCAAGGCTGTGCCCAGCCACTGAGAGCTGTTGTTGCACGGGGGTCTAAACAGAGTGGACGGGACAGTGGTGTGCCCACGGCTTTCCCAGATAACCTTGCAGTGCTGTTGTGTATTCCCATGGAGTGAGACCAGGGCTCTTCCACTTCCTGGGCTATCACTCCAACCTGACCCTTGTCCTCCACCACTGCTGTCCACAGCAGGAGCCAGCCAGAGGTCAGTGCAGTGAGGACAGGTTCTGGTGGCAGATCAGACAGAAGATGCTCTGGTGTTGAAAACAGGCTTTGACAATCCATCTGCAAAATTCACTAAGGCTGAGGTCAGTCTCTGAGAAAAGATTGTCCTTCTTACAGAAAAGCTATACAGAAAGTGTGCTGAGCCCAGATTATAAACTAGGGTTTTGCTTTCACTTGTTGATGAAGTAAGTCTAAATCCTCCCTTACCCTCACAGGTCACTGACAAATAAGCTTAGAAAACTGAAGCCTTAAGGAGTGAGCTTCAGACTCAAAAGATTTGGTTTGAAACAAATCAATTGATTAATAAATATATTTGTAAACCTGTAAGTATTCAGGAGACAAAATAGGGTCTCTGCATCCGAACAAAGCGATGTGAGGAGCTTTCTTCCAAGAGTGACAAACTTAATTCTTCTCAAGCATCTGCTCCTTGGCTGCTCTGAGCCCTTTGCACTTTGAGGAGAGTTCAAATTGCAGGTTTTTCCAGGTCAAACTCTGACCACCGATGCTCACAATCTGCCTCAGCTTTGGAAATATTTTGTACCATATTTCATGGTTGTCGCTGACCATCTTGTTGGTGATGGCAAATGTGAAAAAAAAACTTGGTTTCATGGTTAAAAGCAACAGATGGTGTCTCTGTGAGAGAAATGCTGTCCTGTACTTGCTATTGAAATGTTTAACAAATATTGTATCTCCCACTTTTCTTATGAAAACCATTTGGAGAGTTATGGCAAGGCATCTCCATGTAGCAAACCCTGTTCTTCTTGTAGCTGTTTTGAAATAATACACATCTAGAAATGCCTCTAGAGGCCCTTCTCCTCACCAACTCCCCCACAGCTCCTGCAGATTTAGAGATGGTTTTGCACAGCTTTGTTCCTCAGAGATCTCCAAACAGATGAAAGTAAGTGCTTTGTCCTCTCCAAGGACATGCTCCCTCTCGAGCCCAGGAAGCTCATCAGGACTGCAATTACTTCCCTTGCAGATGATTGACTCTAGAGATATTAGGTTGTGGGGATAACCTTCTCTGCAACATTCATGTTGTAGGTTTACTTTCAGCATTTCAATACCCTGACATTTATTTCCATTTGGTCCCACATCCCAACTTCATGTCTAGCTTGGTGTGGACAAAAGTGACCCTCAGATCAGGGTAAAGGAAGCTCACTTTAGGTAAGATGTGATGATACTAGTGGGTGGGTGGGATGGAGAGCAGTGATGGGAGTATAAAAGATGACAGGCACAAGAAGAGTAGGGAAACCTGTAAACTTTTCAAAGTGAGAATTAAAGATCAACATTGCATTTTCAGTTCTTAGTAGATGATTCAGGAACTGTGAGATCAGCCTTGCTTCTGCCTGTGCCTGCTCAGGAAAGGGCATTCCTGTGGCATGCAAATCTCACTGCTACCCCCTTTGCCTGCCCGTGAGCACAATATAATTGAACCTATAATGTTTTATTTCACAGACAAAAGAATAAGAGCAGATTCTTTATAGATGAAGAGAAGGAAAGACAGAGAGAGAGAGAGAGAGATGCATAATTACCACATATGCCTCATATGCATTTATATGTACGAGCATATGCTCTGAAAATGTAAATCTTCATTAAAGGAAAAATTGAAGATGACAAATTTGTAATGCAAGATTTAAAATACAAGAAAGGTGAAAGATTAATTCAATAGTCTGTCTATACTTAATTAGAAAATAGGATGCTATGGTGAGTTCTGCTAATTTTTTCAATGCCACTTGGATGCGTTGAAAATAAATAATCTTATGGTGGCAAAATAAATCACCGCGTTACAAAGAGCCCTCATCTGCAATCAAAATCATTCTATTTACCCTGGAGACACATACCTATGAAAAATTTAAGAATTCATCAATCACAGTCTCTCTTTGCAATGTTTATGAAGTTCTATCTTTGGATAAGAACATTTCCAGTCTTCTTGTAACAATCAAAATCAGAGCTGAGGTCTGGTATATGTACAGAGATGATCACTCTGCTCAGGTAGACTGCATCTCATGCCCAATTTTTGAAGTTACATAAAATAACTCTTCTAGGGCTGTCTGTTATTTGAATGTCCCTGGTAAAGTGATGAAAAACTATCTCAATGTACACAAGAATTAGGTCCTAGGTTTAAATATACAGTATGCAATTGTATAGCACAAGATCACTGAAGAACAATAATAGATGCATTCATTTCATGAAGTGCTCTGAAACTGTGCATACTAAAAAAATTCAAATCTGCATTCTGCACAGAATCTTACATGGGCACATTAATCTGCTCTTTTCCCATCACACATTAGCTGTTTGTTAATGGTATAAGAATCACTAGGTAATGGTATAGCAGCCAATGTAACTTTTCATTTAAAGATCAGACTTTTTTACTGGAAACCAAAACATCATCAGAAAATTCAAATAAACATTTCACAAGGATCATCACACAGGAGGTATTGCATCAAGCCTACTGCAAAACCAATTCTCTGAGGTGTGTTTCACAGGCAATTGCTTCCCAAATAGTTTTCCATTAGTGTTGAGATTCAAGCCACAACAAGTGTCTTTAGTCCAGTTCCTAATCCTTATTAAGGAAATGTCTGGATAAGGACTCTGAAGGCAGCTTTTTCTGTCACTTCCACAGGACACTTATTTGTCACTTGCCAACCCTTATTTGGGTCATTTGAATCTAATGATGTCTTGATGCATGACGAAAAATCTTCACTCTGGTTTTTAGAAATCTAACAGTAGTCTAAGAGAAGTCTAACTGTAACAGAGGGGTGGGGTCTGTGCCCTGAGCATGGGTAGAGAAGGAATATTCACCACAGACACCTTGTACCTGCCTTTGAGCTCACATATATATTCACAAGGTTCTCATAGTTATAAAGCTGCCTCTTCCTCAGACATGATATTAGCAGCTTTATATCTATGAGCAACCTCGTGAATAAACGGGGGGTTTTGTTTGTGCACAAAGGGCACTTTACCCTGCTCTAGTACATCCCTAGGGCAGGGACTGGGCAGCACAAAGGCAGGAGCTTCAGCTTTCTTCTTATTTGTCTTCTATTCCCTTTTCACATTAAGACAATGCACTCAGAAAAGCTTCCTAGGAATTAGCTTTGCTCATTAGCTAAGAAATCTGCTCACTTTCTGAAAATTCATAGTGCAATGTCTGGCTATTTCAGGTCAAAGAAAGATTAAACAGCCAATTTATTTTAAAATTGAGAAAGAGAAAAGTGAGCTTGATCTATTAATCAGTTTTTCACTTCCACCCAAACTATTAGATAAGTCTGAGATAAAGTATTTGAATTCATTAAAGTCTCTGAAGACTGGAAAGGACCCCTTTTAAATTTTTCTTCTCTTGGTCTCTCAAAAATTAAAATCCTGCAATTTCATAGGTCAAGTTATGGTTGCATCCATTTTGGTAAAATGTTGAATTAGAGAATTAGAACAGATTGGATATTTCAGTTCAAATTTGTATTTTCCATGGACTCCCAAGTAATAGAAATTGACTTCATAGAAAGTTGGGAGTTCTCAGGATTTCTGAGAGGCATGAGCTTCAGGAACATTTGCAGAATTGGCAAGCATGGTTTGATATATCTGACCAGTGCCCTGTTGTCACTATAGTAAACAAAAACAAAATAAAAAACAAAACCACAAGAAAACAATTTTTCTTCAAGAGATTCAAAGTTCACACATCAAAGGGAATACTGCAGTGCTGCAGAATGAAAATCTAATGGTTTAGGTTTCCAGAGTTGATAAACATTTTATCCAGTTTGTTGATAGCCAGAACAAGGAGCATTCTCACCACCCATGCTGGAGGTCTCAACAGAGGTGCCCACTGCAGGTGCTTGGGCTGCATGAAGTCCCTCCTCCAAACCACTCTTTAAAACCACACTCTCAAGCAGCCCATGTTGACCAGAGTGACCCCCAGTTCACTGGGTCACAATCTTTCTTATTTAAGTGTAAACTTACAGACAAAGTGTAGATACCCTCAGAACCTGGAAGGGTCTCACCTGATTGTGTTCTGGGTAGTGCTTTGAGTTCTGAAGAACTTTTCTGGTTAACAGGGAGGCCTGATATTAACCATGTCTTTATTTAGAGAAGTTTTTGAGTCTCCCTTGGATCCACAATTATATGCCAATGAACTATCCCTAAAGAAAAGGTTTACCACTGTAACCTTAATGGTAACAATCTGGAGCAAGCAGAGTGGTGGTACCAAGGAGCTCCTGAGCATCCCGTTCTTTATCAAAAGATATCTTTATCATTGTTAATTCCCACTAAACTGTCCAGACTGCCTGTTTTAGGCTTATAACACAGGAGCTGAGGGTCCACCAAGGTTAACTGAGAAGCCTCATACACAGTTGACCTTGGAGAAATAAGATGGGGTAACTGTGAAAGAGATAATAACCTAAACAATTACCTGAGCCGAATGCCAGCAGCAGCGCAAAGCTGTCACAGGGGAAGGGCGCCGGCAGGGATGTGCTGCTGGAGAGACTGGCTCAGCTCTCTTTCCAGTACAGACGTTCGCCTTCTACAGCAGCCAGCCCAGCGGTGCCGGCTGTTCCCGGCGGCAGCAGCCCCTCTGCAGGAGCACACACACACCAGACCTGCGGTGCCCACCCGGCACCCGCCCGGTCAAGGCCCTCCTCAGCTTCGTGCATCCCTCACTTTTCGTCCCGGTGGGCTGGGGCTACCTGAGCAGCGGCACGGGGGAGACAGATCCAGGGGAAGGAACTGCCCCTCTGAAGGGCCGCCGGGGCTCCCTTCCCTTTTCCCGCTTCTCTGCCTCCCGGCTGGGCCGCTCGCAGCGGAGAGCAGCTCTCCGAGCCCTGGGGAATCGGGGCGGGGTGGCATGGGCGAAAAGCAGCATTTGCACCCTTACATCTGCACCCGCATCCCGCATCCCGCATCCCGCATCCCGCATCCCGCATCCCGCATCCCGCATCCCGCATCCCGCATCCACACCCTCACCCCGCGTCCGCACCCGCGTCCGCCGCCGGGACGCGGCTCGCCCGCGGACGGTGCGGGGCGGCCCCGAGGGCGCGGAGCTGCGGCGGGAGGAGCGAAGGGGCAGCGGGGGAGCGGAGGGGCAGCGGCGGGAGCCGCCCGGCCGGCCCGCACTGCCTGGCCCCGGGCAGAGCCCAGAGGCGCCGCCGGAGCGGGGGGCGGGCGCTGCTCGCCGGGGCGGGGGCTGTCACGGGGCTGGGACGATAAAACCGGGGGTAATTGCACTTAGGCAAATGAGGCTGCCTCGGCCCTCCCCGTCTCCAGGTATATAAAGTGGGGAGCGCTCCTGCGGCCGGCCAATGCGCTCGGAGAGCAGCGCCCGCCCTCCCCGCTGCAGACGGTGCGTGCGCTGCGGGAGCCCGGCCGGCCGTGCCCGTGTGCGAGGGGTCCGCTTGTCCCGTGGTTGTGAGGAGTGTGCGTGTGTACTTTTTTGTCCCGCTCTGTATGTGTGTGCCTTTCTGGGAGGGGGTTACCTATACGCGCTTGTGTGGCCGCACGTGCGTGCCTCTGGATGTGCCGGCATGTTTTTGTGCCTGTCCTTATGTATCTGCCTGGATGTGCAAAGGGATGAGTGTGCACCTCTGGACACACGTGTCTCTGTGTTTGTGCGCGTGGACAGCTACATCCCTACGTGAGTGTGAGCATTTAGGGTGTGTAGCTCTTTGCACGAGTTCGTAAGGGGATGCATGTGTACCTGAATGAGTGTATGAAGGGGATGTATCTGGCTGCGTGTGTGTATTTGGGAAGTGTGAATCCTAGATGTGCGTGGACGTGTGAGGGTGTGTTTATGTCCTCTCTGTATGTGCGTGTGTGGAGGGGCACGGCTGGCTGTGTGTGTATGTGTGCTGGGGAGCACACCGAGCTGTGTGCCGCTGTGAGGGTGCGGGGTGTGCGTCTGTCCAGAGGGGTGTGCAGCAGTCGGGGCGGGGTGCCGGTGTAACTCGGCTGTACGTGCGAGGCGGTGTGTCCCCAGCAGCGCCCGGGCGGCTGTGCCGGTGTGTGCGGGGCCGTGCGCTCCCTCCCCCGGCTGCCAGAGCTCCAACCTGTGCCCCCGCAGGACGTCGAGGCGGCGATGAGGCTCCCGCTGGCTTTGGCCGTGCTCCTCCTGGCCTCGTCGCAGGCGTTGGGCGAGGAGATGGGAACCACCGACGACCTCAGCTACTGGTCCGACTGGTCGGACGGTGACCAGGCGAAGGTGAGCCCGGGCGGCCCCGCGGGATGGGGAGCGAGGGGTCGGAGCCTGGGGCTCTGTGCGGGCGCTGCCCCGGGCGGGACCGAATGGGGGGGTCCGCACTGAGCGCCGCCCGCTGTCGCCCCGCAGGAGGAGCTGCCGCTGCCCCTGGAGCACTTCCTGCAGAGGATGGCCCGCAGACCCCGGCCCCAGCAGTTCTTCGGCCTCATGGGCAAGCGGGATGCCGGTGAGCCGGGCGGGGGGCTGACTGCTGCTCACGCCGCTCCGCACGCCTCTTCTCCAGCGCCTGCCCAAACCTTACACGGTTATCGCTCGGGGTTAATGTGTTACATCTGCTCCATAGGCTGCCATGAGGGTGTTTTAGGTTTGGGCTTTTTTGTTTGGTGTTTCTTTTAAGTTTTATATGAGATAAACTCACTGATTGGAAAACAGAGGGCTTTAAAATCTTAAGCGTGTACCCGTTACAGCACATAATTCCCAGTAAGGGATAGCATGGTAGTTCATAGGTCAGAATACACGCCACTGAATCACCAAATTGGTTCAGTATACAATTATTGTCACATTTTCTACGTGTTAACTGAACCAATAATTGATCTAAGAAATTGGAGCTAAACTAATCTGTATTGTGTGGGTCAAGCTGAAAAAAGTTTTTTAGTCTCTTTGAAGAGAAATGCAGTCGTAAATCACCTCCCTAATTTCCTTAAGTGGAATATGTGTAGGTTAGCTTTTGTATTTGATTTTTCAAAGCATTGCAGTAGCATCATATGTATATGCCAATCCTTTTCTAACACCTCTTTTTGTCTTTTTTCTCTTTCCTTTCCTCTTCCAATCAGGATATGGCCAGATCTCTCATAAAAGTAAGTTTAAAAAAACCCCAATCTTTTAAGCAATCATTAGAAGATATTCTAATAGAGAATAGTATATTTGACAGGATTGTTTAGAAGGTGACTGATTTCAGCTAGGGACTGGCAGCACCACTGGTGGATAAATGATCTGTTAAAGAATTGAAACCTCCCCTTCAGTGCCACTGTGAGCCTGTATCTCATCTGAGCTGCTGCGAGCTTTGAGATTTCAATCCATATTAATGTGCGGATGTTGCAGCTCTCTCTTATTTCCCAAAGGGGGGATTTTGTAAGCCTTTCTCGTTGGCAAGGCAGGCTTACTGCCAGACTCTGAGAGGAGCAATTAAGATGGCAAAATCTGGAAAATTAGAATAATGAATTCCCAAGTCCCCAAGAATGCTTTCATGGGAGCACCCATGTCCTCACATGCGAGATGCTGTATCTGTGCTTCCAGCATTGTCTGAGAATCAGACTCCTGCTCACAGGAGGGGCTGATTGATGATGTGCTGCCATATGAAAAGCCATATCTTGCCCCATTAATAAGTGTGCCTTGCTCTGCTTCTGTGTAACACCAAGCAGGAGATGGTATCAGCACTGGGGTGTTACCTTGCTCTGCACAGTGATAGATTTATTTTCTGACATTATCTCATGATGTTTAAAGAAAAACTGTAAGATTTTTATTAAGTAAACATGATCTTATATATCACAGAAACTGTGAAACCTCCTCTGTCCACAGAGGCCAGCAAGTGTCCCAGTGTTCTATTATCCACAAGATGCTTTCTCTAGTATTAGAAGACCAAATAAAGAGTCTGATACAAAGCTCGTGCCAAATTAGCTGCTGACTAAAGTAAAAAAATTATAGTTTTCTGAAACTGCTTCAGCTTGAATTAATACATGTGAGGTCTGAGTATCCTGCTTTGTGTATGAATTCACCAAGCAAAATTCTTTCCAAAGAGAGACTTCTTGTCTGTCTCAAAAGTCAGTTTAGATAAAGAAGAACAGTTTATTTTCATTCCTTATCTGAAACTATAGCTACTACTATAATCTGATATGTACTGTAGGCCTAAACTTGGAGTAATTTATCCTCTACACTTCCAGTGTCTTGAGAATTACTAATGGGACAGGAAGGTAATACCTGAACTTATAAATATTCCAAAAATAGAGCCAGACTGTCTAGCTAGGACGTGTCCAGACATAGAGTCCCATTGGCTCCCTCTTCAGTAAGGGCTCCACCTGACCTATGAGGGAGGATTTTCTTCCACATTACAGAAATAAAACAACAACAGGTAGAAGAGATGCATCACACAGATGCAGGCTATACCAAGACACTGCCTTCTTGTGCATTTGCTCAGATCAGTAGGAATTGTACTGGGAGAGAAATAAAATTTGTACTGTTAGTGGCCATTGTTTTTCCATTATACTTTAAAAAAAATAAAAAAGCAAAGGTCTATCTAACCTAATGAGAAGATGTCCAATAACTGGCCTGTGCCTTGGTCTATCCTGTTCAGTCTGATTAGTCAGACTGCTGCTCCTTCTCTGGTGTCTGAGAGTGACATGAACAACTGGTCTGTGATATAAGCAGTTTCGGACCCTGTCTTCTTTCCTTGCAAGAACCTGTTATTTTAAAAACCTTCCTAGTTAAAATGTATTAAAACACCCCTAAATATATTTTTTCAGGGCATAAAACAGACTCCTTTGTTGGACTTATGGGCAAAAGATCTTTAAATTCTGGTATGTATTTGACTAAATTTGATACTTGGTGGTGTACAGCCTCTTCATTCCGTTGCCTCTTTGTTCTCTCACAGCGGATGGAAGAAGCAGTTTTTATGTAGTGTAGATCCAGAGTTCTCTGGAAAAGAATCAGGATTTTCTTTGCTAGCCAAGATTTTTCACTTCACTTCAATGCTTGAAATGACCAGGCTGGAAAGCTGCAGGCAAGCTCAGGTAGAATTCCTCAGAGAAATTTCATTGCTGCCCTGTCCTTGCATATTCTTCTAATCCCCAAGGTGCTAATAAAAGAAAAAAGCCTAAATTTTACTGACATATCAAGAAAAATTTGGACGCTGAAAATGCAAGGGTCACTTAACTTGTGGTCTAAATCCAGATCTCATCAGGTAAAGGGATATCTTCTCTGGAGATCTTTATTCCTAATATTTGGAGTAGAAGGTGAGGGAATAGAACTTTGCCATTAACACCACCTCATTCTGCAGATCAGGCTGTTAAACTTTCAGAGTCTCTTTCAGCTTTTGACTTCACCTAAAACATTTTAAACTCTGAATGGATACTGTGAATTTATTTTCCCATAGCATCCATACAGGGCAGAATTCTCCTCTCCCCTCGCATGCAGAACCACTGTGGGAAACTGGAGACTCCCCACAGCTCTACCTTCCTTCCCTGTGCTATAGGGCTGTACTGAAGAAATCCCTCACTGTGAACCATAAAGTATCAGTTGATTCTCCAGCATAAGAGATAAAAAAATAAAAAACCAAATGTGTATTTCATGTCTCTGAAATATTCTCACTGTTTTGTTAAATGGGTGATAAAAGTTAAATTACTAGCTGACACCTTCATATTATGTGGATACATGCTGTGATCTATATTCCGCAATTATGGTTGTCAGTAACTTCTATTTTCAATTAAACCCCCTTCAAGACTGGTAATATTGCTCTCTGCATTATTTTGCAAATTGCTACATATCATGAATAATTTTGTACAATTTTCTACAGTGGCAATAGCTATTAAATGCATAATACCTGTAAATATATCTGCTATCACAAAAGTAAATAGCCTGTAAGTAATAAATTGGGTTTGGTTTCCACTGGGATTACATTTACATTAATGTGAGAATGTAAAATACAGAAAGTGTTTTTTAAAAATGCAAAGATTTCATTGCCCTAATTTCAAAATCGCTGGTATAGTCAGGGTACTGTTATGTGGTATTTCTAACAAAAGGGAATAATGACGTTTTACTCTGTTGGGCCATGTAACACCTGTCTGACAGGTAAAACTAGAATTCACTGCTTTTCTGCCTGATTCCTTGAGGGGGAAATGGTGAGAAGTTTTTTCTGCTCCACTACAGAAGATAGGTCCTAAGGACTGTGTAATCAAAGCAAGATCAGGAATAGTAAGTGTTAGGATTACCCTCGCTTCTCCCTTTTGGAGGATATTTAACCGGGTAGGACCATTACCCCATGCTGTGGTTTTCTTCTGCAAAAAGCCCCTGAGCTCCCTGGTATTGGGCAGGAGTTCCTGCTGTCCCTCTGGGTGTCAGCATGTTGCTGATTTACAGCCTCAGGTGCTAAAGCAGGGTAAAGGGACGCTGATGTCTCAGTCTCTGGTTTGGGGACAGCCTCACTCAAGAAGGGCTCTCTGGATTTCACTCTCATTTTAAATAAGCAAGGAGGAGAGATCTACCATTACTAAACATTAAAAATGTTAGTTGAGACTATTTTAGCCTGCAGCTTGTCAGCATGGTTGTCTGAGTACATGTGAGGAGCTTGGCTCCTGCTGCAGTGTACAGTAAAATTATCCCTGTGTGCAGGGCTTGTGGACAGGGAGAGTTTCAAAGAGCTGGCAAAGAGCTGACTGCACAGGAATGACTGCACAGGAATATGTCTGTGGAGAAACCCTCTACCACACGTTGACCTGAATGCTTAGATCCCATCAGTTAGATGAATTACTGGGAGGTGAAGGGGCTCTGAGTTAATGGTGCTTCAAGCAGCTCAGCAGAGGAGAGGTGGGAAAACCTTCAGCCTTCTGGAGGACAGTGTAGTCTGAGCTAAAACCAAATCAAAGCAGCTCAGGGATGGTGCCAGCTGGCTGCAGGTCTCTGACACTTCTTGTGCTTGCTGGTGTTCATGCAAGGCTGTACTTTGTGCTTCAATCTGCTTCATTTTTTGCAGGGTCCTCCGAAGGAAGCGTAGCACAGAATTACGAACGGAGGCGTAAATGAGATATTCCCGTGCATTATTTATTAAACTTCATTTGTCCTAATGGCCAATGCTGTGTAATATAAACTAACCACTGTATGAAAGAATTATTTATTTAATAACTGAAGAGGTTTGGGGTTTTTTTGAGTTGTACATTCAATAAAGTTATTATTTTTCATATTGTGGCAGTGACACATGTTGTGTAGGTGTGTTGTGGTTCTGAAAGGACCAGCAACCCTGGTGATGTCTCACAACAAAGCACATTATTTGATATGACCTGTAAAGTTATGTTTACTAAACAAGCAAGTGTTCTTTTGTTCATTGAAAGCGAGTCTATCAGCTTCACAGCTAGTGCAGAACAGAACTGATGTTCAGTCTAGTGCCTCAATTTGTTTTCATGGTTTATAATGTACTGTACTTTCTGTATCGAAAATATATTTGTATCACTGCAGCATGTTTTATGTTCTGTGATTATGTATCAATATATTTTAAAAAGGGGGATGGATAATGTTTGAATTGGAATCCAAGGTCTTCATTTCATAGTCTGGAATTTTATGATAGTAACATTTTAAATAAAAACTACTCTGAGGCTTTTGCAACATACTTCCTTTGGTGATAGTGATGGAGTTGTTTCCCTTGTTGGTCTGAAACGAGATTTGGATCCAAGCAACAGTGATCTGAGACTGGAAAGAAATATAAAATTATTTTCTTTTTTTGCAGGGAGGCTGTGAGCCTCCTCATGTGTGTTTGGTGAATGTTTGAGGGATTTTTTAGTAGAGAGAGAGAGTTCCTGGGATTTCTCCAGGTCACCCAAGGTGCCATCCCTTCTAAACCTGATGGAAATCATGGAAAGAGCATGATGTATCCCCCAGCTCCAAAGGGAATAATTTGCTGTGGAATTAATCCAATATTGTAGATTTATTATTTGAAAGCCAAGCTCTTAATAAATTCTATCCCTCAGATTCACAACAAAGGCACCTGTGGGCATGAATCCATGCAATATAAAAGAAAAAAATGTGACTGTAATTATCTTTTTAATTAAAATATCTGATTACTATATATTCAGGATAGTCCTGAAATGATACATCCATCTCACCAGATGCCAAGGCATCTGGAGTTCTATCTTCTTTCCCCCTGCTACCAGCTATACTTCTCTGATGCTATGATGCAAACTTTCATTGCAGATGAATCACCAATAAAAACAGTCAATGTATACAAACTAAATTTTAAAATAAATAATACAAAGGGATTCACTGCTTGTTGTTTTCCATGTTGGAAAAGAACTTGTACATCACCATTTTCAAGGTTATCTGAGGCACCATCACAACTACTCCCATTAGGAGCAGGTGTGTGCTGGACCTCACTCCTGCTAGGTTAGAAGCAGCACCTAAGCCTGCCCATACTTAAAACAGATCCCACTTTCAGGTAGAAGCCAGATCTAGCAAGATAGATGGCTATATGGTGGGAAAACTGAGGTGATTTGTGGCAGGGACCACACTGATTTGAGACACAGTGGTTGTAGTGGTATTCTGGCAGCTCTGTGTCTTTCAGGGCTAATTTTCAGACTAATAAACTTCTGTATGAACTCCCACTGAGCTCAGTGAGGAGGAAAAGCTGACTGCTGGGCTAGCAGCACAGCAAAAGGACTGTGGAAATCATGCTGAATAATGCTCAGTGAAGGGTAGAAAGAAAGAAAAACTTCAAAATGTTCTTGCCCTTGCCTGGAGGACTCCAGTGCTCACAGAGCTCACAGTTAGTGTGTACTGAATTGTGAGACACAGGGAGGAAAGAAAAAGCCCCACCATTCACTCCCTGCAGCCTGCACATGTCAAAAACCTCCCTGCAGAAGAAACCATTGCAAAGCCCACAAGTATACATGGGCTTTGAGTGTTTGAAAGACAGCACAGGTACTAAATAACAGCATCCAGTAAACAGATATTTTCTAGAAAAAATGTAGAATGGTTTGGGTTGGAAGGCACCTTTAGAAGTCATCTGGTCCAACCCCCTGCCATGGACAGGGACACCTTTCACTAGACCACATTGCTCAGAGCTCCAACCAAAATGACACTGAACACTTCCAGGAATGGGGTATCCACAATTTCACATTGGTCAATGTGTTGCAGAGGCTGACCATCGTTATTGTAAATAATTCCTTCCGTAAAACCAATCTAAGACTACCCTCTTTCAGTTTAAATACCTGATCATCTTCATGCCCATCCTCTGTAGTTGCTCCAACAGATCCATGTCTTTCCTGTGCTGGGGAACCCGGAGCTGGATGCAGCACTGCAGGTGGGGTCTCATTAAAGCAAAGCAGAAGGACAGGATCACCTCCCTCTCCCTGCAGCCTGCACTGCTTTGGATGCAGCCCAGGCTGTGGTTGTCTTTATGGGCTGCAAGCTGGGTCATGTCAAGTTGCTTATCCACAAAGAGCCCCAAGTCCTTTTCCTCAGGGCTGCTCTCAGTCCATTCCCTGCCTGTATTTGTTCTTGGGATTGCCCTGACCCAGGTGTGGGACCTTATACTTGGCCTTGCTGAACTTCATGAAATTCACATAGGTTCACTCCTTGCAGCAGTCAAAGTCCTTCTGGGTGGCATGGCCTCAAGTATGTCAGTGGCATTACTGATGTATTTTTTGTACTGATACAATTTACTCTAGAAGGAAAGCTGAGCCTCTGCCATCAAAATAGTCTTCTTTTACATGTCAGTCTGTTGAGTGGTTTCAATCTGGCATTTGAAACAACTAATTTTAATTTCTGGTGGCAAAATAATGTCAGATTTGTGCTAATTTGGGTTTTGAACAATAAGTTTCAAATTGGCGTTGATTTATATGTTTGTATAGACATATATTCCAAGCTAGAAATAAAGCAAACACAGCAAATGGCATAGCCTGAAATGTTCCAGCTGACTCTGCCAACAAATGCTAAAAACCCCTCATCACATTTTGGTGCTGGCAGGGATGGCTCAGCCAGGCTGTGCCACGCTGGGGCTGTGGGGCTGTGCCTGCCCAGCAGGTCCTGGGCAGATGTGGACGTGCATGAATTGCACACATCTGCAGGCATACAGTCCAGATGCCTGCTGCCACAGACTCCCAACCTCTCTCCACAACAATATTTGCCCTCGCAGGCATCCTGGGATCCTGGAGACACAAAAAGGAATTATGTCTTTTTTCTGCCTATAGTCTTAAGCAATATAGTCTATAGGCTATTGAGTACTTCAAAGGGAGTTTTAAATAATTTCTGTGGTCTTTAATCTCCGTTTTAGGACTGCATCAGCTTCTAAAAACTTTTATCTGTTGGACAGCATTGCTTGCAGCCCCATTTGTGCCTTGGATCGCTGGGCAGTGCCCACTCTCCAGCTCCACTGCAGGCTTTGGAGAGGTTTTCACTAAATCCCTCACTGTCTCCACAAGAGCCAGCCACAAACTGTGACACAGACTGAGCTCTTTTTGGTGGCAGCAGACTGACATCTATCATGTTGCATAAGCTAATCAATAACACTGCAGTAAGGGCATCTGGCAGCAAAATGCAAGCAAGATTTAAATAAAGTAATAAAAGTCTTTCTAGGAAATCAGCACAGAGAGCAAACCCTATGCTGATAAATGTCCCCACTGGGGATGCTATAGGCAGTTTGACATCACAGCCCACCTCCAACAAGCTTAACACCTTTTCAGGTTATTTTTTCCCCAGAAATACATCAATCATTGCATTTTGACATGTGGCTGCTCTTCTGGTAGGCACTGTCTCCCTTACACATAGGCACTCCCCTTCACCCAGACAGGGATGTTGAAATCAAGTTCTCAGAAGCCTGTCTTGCCCAAGAGTGACACAGAGAGCCAGCAGCTCTATCCATCATCTCCATCTCTCTGCTGTTGCATGGAGACTGACTGCCCATGGTGGAGATGCAGCCAAACTTAACCTGGCAAGCCAAAACTAGAGCCATTCCCCACAAACCCTGCCCATGAAATGGGGAGCTGGGAGGGGGTCTGGTCCCCCATACCTCACTTCACCTGGGGAGCTCAGGCTCAGGCTCTGAATTGTTTAATTCTGATGCCACAAGCAAGTACTTGCTCTGTTCATGCCAGGAGACTGGTATTTTTCAGAATGGTCCTAACCAAAAGAAAAGGAAAGATCTGAAAATGTCTGGGCATGGGAATCTTGCAGGAACCCAGCCACTAGCCATCATGATCTAGAGCAGAAAAACATCAAGAGATTTTTTGAAAATTATTAAAGTGAGTCTTTAAAATGCTGTTTATTCAGAGTATGCCAGTAACAGCTCCTTCAGAGCTACCAACAGCCATTATTTAAATGCGAACTTTGTCCCTTAAACTATGTCTCCTAAATTATGGCTGACTGCTTTATCGTAAGAGATACTGAGCAAGTCCCAGTGCAAACTCTAGTAATCACCAAATGCTCTTCTGATGAGCCCAAGCAGTTCCCTTAGTCCTCATGTTATCTGCAAAAGAGCTCACTTCCCTTTACAGAAAATATTTGTTACTGAAAGAGTAGCGATTTCTTAATTTTTGTTTTTTGTGTTAACAAGTGAACAAATATCCTTGAACCTATATCTTTCAGGGAAGAAAAAAAGACACTCTGTGCATTATTCTTTTGATAGAGACTGAAACATTTGTTAGCTGGAGAGGCTGTGTGAAAATCATTATGATATTTATTAAAAATTCTCACTGCTCCATCCCTGATAGATATTTGATTTCTATCAGAATAAACCAGCTCAGAAACTCCTTTTTAAAGAAAAGTATACAGAGCGTGTGCAAAAAAAAATCACCTCTTGTTTTCTACATCCATCTCCAAATTAAACAATGTTACCACTTACTGCAGATGGAAGAGATGAAATGTGAACAGACTGTTAGACAACAAAACACTTCATCTGTCATGGTGCTTCATGCTCTCCCAGAGGCCTGCAGGGAGGAAGCCCAGCAAGGTGAGATGGCTTGGCCAGAAGCAACAGCAGTGGCTGAGCTACAAATGCAATGCACATCATGTACCTAACCAGCCACTTCAGTGCAAAGAAACTTCATAAATTATAAAGAAAAATGTTAAATGCTAAGAAAATATTTGTGGGGGTGAAAAAAAGTACCTTTTCTGTTTTTTTCCTATCTAAACAATTTCCTACAACATATTTCAGCAACATAGCTGAAATACACCTGCAAGGATACACCTGCACCAACATATCACAGAAGCATTTAGATTCAAAAGGACCCTTAAGATCATCAAGTCAAACAAATGTAACAATAGAGACACCACCTGAAGGAAAGAGAGAGTGGTACTGTGTGAAACAGGTAAAGAGCTGCATAAATTCATGCCTTATATTTCTCAGCCAGAACTGGAGTGTCTCAACTCCACCATATGTTAATATACCTTCAATGTTTTATTTTCATGAACTAGTTAGCATTGAAAACATATAGCTGAGAAACAGAACATCTTTAATCACAGATATTTAATTTTGGCACATGGAAATGCTTTAATTTTCACTGTTAGGACACTCAGACGACAATAGCCACATTCTGTTTCTGTGTACCAAAACATTAAAACTCAAGCAATGTGTTCTGGAAGCAAACCTTGCTTGGAGAAGATACACAAAAATTAGTGAAGGAATATATACATGTGGTATAGTTATTCTAAGACTGCATTTTAAAAAATATATAATTCAGTGAATTTTCATAATACCCAGAAGACATCATAGCTGTTTTGTGAGACTTGAGCATTTACAGTTTGGATTCCCACAGTGCTAACTCAGCCCAGGCAAATTGGGCACTGTGAGACCCTCCCAGAGCACCACAAACCTCCCCAAAACTGTACATAGGCACAAGACAGCACTTCAGAGCAGTTTCTTGAAATATAGCATAATGAATTCTGATGTCTGCAGATGGAAACCTGTTTACCCACAGCACATCTTCCCCACACTTCCTTACCAGCCCAATTCCAGCTTGAGGAAACAATCAAACCTTCCTGTCCTGCCCTCCCAGGCTGCCAAAGGAGTTCCAATTAGTGTCAATTGGGATAATAGCTCTATCTGCATTTTTAAGCTATTATTAGCAAGTTGTCAGTCAGCCAGCAATTTGTATCACTTTGGTATAATGAGCATTTAAATATTTAAAAAGAGAACATTCCTTTCTACCACCCCCTTCCTTTTTGTGCTATAATAATAATGGTTTTAATCAAAAGTAATTTGTATTAATATACATTTTGCCCCAGGTGTTAAAGGCAGTCTTCAAGAGCAGTGGTGAGAGATGTTAAGTAATACAGTTTATTAATATAGACAATTACTCCTATCCTTGATAGCAGCAAAAATGGAGGCAGCTTTTGCAACCAGAATAATCTGACTCTCTTCTTGGCCTCTGCAAGATGATTATGATTTAGGAATTGAGGTCAGTTTAAATAATTTTAAGTACCTAGTATTATAACTTTCTAAAGGCCTATTATTTTGGACTCAATAACCCTATCTTCTCCTTGATGAAAATTCACCAACTAAGCACCCTGTAGCACAAAAAAAAATCGAAAATAAAAATAAAATAAAAGCAGAAGACCTCTTTCAGAGCATGCCTGGGGCAGGCAAAAGGCTGTGTGTGTTTCCACATTGCCATTACACCACCAATAGTCACTGGGGATGATTTTCCTGACAGGGCTCAAGTCTAGATGCTCAGGTGTACACAATGCATTTGTATTTTTAAAATAATACTTTTGAGAAAACGAGTACCTGAGCCTTTCTCTTGTGCACCTGTAAAACTTCCTAGTAGCCTTGAGAAGTTGGTTCACGAAGTTCAGCTAGGCTAAGGGCAAGGCTCACAGCTGGGCTGGAGCAATCTCAAGCATAAATACAGGCTGGGTGGAGGATGGATTGAGAGCAGCCCCGGGGGGAAGGACTTGGGGTGCTGGTGGACAAGCAAGAGCTGGCAGTGTGTGCTCAGAGCCCAGAACGTCGATGGCTTCCTGGGCTGCACCAAAAGAGCTGTGGCCAGCAGATCAATGGAGGGGATTCTGTCCCTCTACTCCACTCTGGCCAAACCCCGCCTGCAGGGCTGCATCCAGCTCCGGGGCCCTCAGCACAGGAAGGACATGGAGCAGCTGGAGCAAGTCTAGAGGATACCATGAAGATCATCAGAGGTGGGAGCACCTCTCCATGAAGACAGACAGTGTTGGGGCTGTTCAGCCTGGAAAAGAGAAGAGCTTACAGCACCTTCCAGTACCCAAAGGGAGCCTACAAGAGAACTGGAGAGGGATGTTTTACAAGGATATTTAGTGATAGAACAAGGCAATGCCTTTAAACTGAAAGACAGTAGATTTAGATTAGATATAAGGAATAAATTCTTTACTGTGAGGATGTGAGACACCAGAACAGGTTATCCAGAGAAGTTGTGGAAATCCCATTCCTGTTCAAGGTCAGGTTGGATGGGACTTTGAGCAATCTGGTCTACCAAACTGTATCCCTGCCAGTGGCAGGGAGGTTGGAACTAAGTGAATCTCTAAAGTCCCTTTGAACCAAAATTTTTCAATGATTCTATCTTAATGTTCTCTTTGTATGACTATCTGAAATCCTGTGATCCCCATACTAATCATGAAGGAAAAATGAAAAACCCTAACAACTCCAGAGGTAAAATTAACTTTGCTTAGTCCCTAGTCTGGTATTGTCTTCCATCTTCTCTAGAACTGACATTTTATACCTATTCCAACTCACACTGCTGATTTTTAATATAACTAGTTTTGACTAGTTATACCTCTAACGTGAATATTGAATGCCTTCCATACTAATACAATTCATCTCTTAGCTGCTGCCTTACCTGCAGCAGCAGCATGAAAAGCTCTGCACAACACCTTTTGAGCAAGAACAATTTGAAAGCATTTTATTTTATGCTTGGCTTTATCCTTATTCTAATCAAGTACTTATTAAATTCCACGAAGCTCACGCACAAATCCCAGTGACAATCGTTTGTGAAGGAAGATATTAAAAGCAGAAAGAGAGCAGGAAGGAGAGCAGGATGGAGAGCATCTTCCCCAGGGATGAGGAGCTCATTTGCACGGACGCGCTAACTAGCGGCTGCCATCTGCCGGCTAGAAAAAGAAAATTTTTTAAAATTAGGAAAACATTCCGGAAGCAAATTCCCGATCCGAATTCAAATGTTGACAGACTCTGTCATGCTGGGGAAAGAGTGGCTTCCCGGTGGCTTCCCGGGACACAGAACAAGGGGCAGAGTCAGCCCCGAGTCGCTTACATGGGGGAAACACAGAGTCGGGCGGACTGCAGGGTAGTCAGCATCTTCTGTTGTAGCTCGTAGGATGATTGAAAGATCCAAACCTGACCATAATGCTGGAAAAAACTGGTTGCCCAGCTAGTGTTCTCTTGTTGAAAGTGTTTCCAGGCAACCAAAAGAAGGGAAGTGGCACTACAGAGAGGGATGGGTGAAATACCACAAACAGGTCTTAGAAAGCAGCTGTTAATGTACCACCTTCCCCAGCTACCACCCCAATCAACTTGCAGAGAAGCACAGCAGCAAAGACCACCTCTCTGCTTCATTCTTCTTTGGCCCTTTTCCGGGAACAAGCTTTGTAAATAAAACATTAAAATTACTCCTTTAAATGAAAATAAATTGAAATTATTAAATTAAAAATAAAATTAGAATTGCTATTCTGTGCATTACCTGCATCCAGAGACACGCGTACACAAAACAAAGACTTTCCTAACTGCAGCCTTTCTGTCAACCACAATGTCTATGTAAATGCAAACATAAAAAGCAATAGGCCCCGAAGTTCCAAAATGAGGAACTGTGCAGGCGTTGCACGTGCTTTGGCTACCCCATGGAAAGGCACTGAGGAACACACAGTGGAACTTGTCACAGAAATAAGCAGCCTCTCCCACAGTTCAGCTGCTCTCTCCTTTGGAGACACTTTCAATAGCCAGCTCAAACACAAGTTTACCTTGCCTTGTGCCAAATCCTCCTTCCACTTCTGTTAATGGGAACCAAAAATTAGGTCTCTCTCAGAAAAAAATTAAGTCTACCCCTCCAAAGACTAAAATAGGCAGCTTTTACATTTTACTGTGATTTTAAACAGAATTTCAAAAATTTTACATTTCAAACCACCCCACATTAAAAAACTTTGACCAATGAACTAGGGGTTCCTGAAGTCCTACCAAGTGTTCTCTGGATCTTACATGCTGGTTTGTACTGGGGAACTCCTCTAGAGCCACTGTCAGGGACACTGGGATGTGGAACAGTCAGGGAGGCTCCACACAAGCAACCAACAGGAGGCTAAAACAGCACGTAAGTTTTAAGTAAAAGATGAAGGGCAAGGGTGGCACCGGGCAGCCTTAAGCACCTGATAGATCTCTGCACCGCTCTCTTTGGAACTGTTAATTTCTCATTCCTCAAAAAGAGGAAAGATTGCTGGGAAAACAAAATTTAGTAACTTAATTGATTCAAATTAAAACAAAACCAAACCCACCCCAAATCAATAAAAAATACCCCTACATTTTCTTAGCCACTTTGCAAGAACCCTACAGGTTCTCCCTCAACCCTCATCAATCCTGCAAGCCAAGCAAAAACTCATCTCTGCCTTCCCCATGTGGACTGACTTCAATTGCCCATCCCCACCTGAGACAATACTCAAACCAATACATTCAAGTTGTCAGAACCGTCCAGACTAATTTTATCCAAAAGAAACAGAGTGAGAAAAAGAGGCCACCACAGCAGGAAGAAAGCTAGAGTCAAGACAAGAAAAGACAGCATTGCACCCTGGATCTGCATTCCCTCCCGTGACGAATTACAAACATTGCTGCAGATAGCAAATGATCCAGAGTAGCTGGATGGTTTTGTCTTAAATTTTCTTTTGCATTTTGTCTTTGTTTGCCTCAATTTTTATTTTACAGGGCAAAAAAGGAGAAAATATAGCATCACAGAAATCAAAACAGCTGTAGAATTCCATACATGGAGAAGGAATGAACAGGTTTTACACTCACAGGACCTCTGACAAGGCAGCACGCACTGTATTCTTCTTGTGCACATTAGTAAAAAGCCAAAACAACTAAATCATCAGTCTAGAATATTACCCTGATATACAAAATTCCAATGTAGTAGGAATTTTTTTTAAATTAGCTGGATTTCCTTGAATGCTGCAATGTTGCAGCAGAAAGTGCATTTGAGCAGTGATTCCAAAATATGTTTAGCCTATTTTCACTTCAGGCAAATACTGCTTTCTTATCACAGACTTGGAAGTTTACAGTAAGTACTAAATCTTACCTGTACACATCAGTAACCTAACCATGTATTCTACACTCCTCTCTCAACTCAAAGTATTCTTAACTGTTTCAAAGAAATCCAAGAAGAGAAGCACATAGCCCTTAAGTAAAGAAGGCTGAAAAAACATAGAAGACAGCTCACAAGTACTTTTGGTGCCACCAAAAGGTTTCAGTAAACTTTCTGGGATACAGACTCAAATACAGGATTCGGGTGGAGCAACAAACAGACAACCAGTCATTTTATGAAGGCTTTAAATCAGAACAGCATATATTTTATCTCTTAAATAAAAAATGGCTTTGGTTTCCTAGTCAACAGGGACAATAAAGATTTGTTTTCATAAAGAACATAATCAAGTCAATTTGCAGCACACATATGTATTTCTTGACCACCCTTATA
>NW_028276857.1:0-47009 GCF_052056855.1 Sturnus vulgaris
TCGGCAGAAGGCGAAGAACGAAGGCGCTTGCGAGCGGCGCAGATGCAGCGAAGAGCTCTCCGAATTCGCCGCTAGCTCCCACGGTCCTTCTCAGCTGCGAGTAGCAGCGCTCGCTAGTACACAGAGCTTCGCAAGGCCCGAAGACCCGGAGGGAAAGTATGCACACGCAAATGTGCCAGGACAGAGACGTGTTCTACGTTGTCCCCTCTCGTCGTGCAGTTTGTGCCTGCTGCTTCTGCTGTTAGGAATCGCTCCTTGAAAGGCGAGCGAGAGCGTCTTCCGGGTGCATTGCACTGAGTCGAGTGCTCGCTCGGGGACTTTGCTCTCGGGGCCAAGGCAAGAGGGCGTGCTTGCCCGCAGAACCAGAGAACACGCTGTTGGGCAGAGCTGCAACTGAACCGCTGGAGTTCAGCTCTCGCCGGACGGCAGAAGGCGAAGAACGAAGCCGCTTGCGAGCGGCGCAGTGCAGCGAAGAGCTCTCCGAATTCGCCCGCTAGCTCCACGGTCCTTCTCAGCTGCGAGTAGCAGCGCTCGCAGTACACAGAGCTTCGCAAGGCCCGAAAGAGCCGGAGGGAAGTATCGCACACGCAAATGTGCCAGGACAGAGACGTGTTCTACGTTGTCCCCTCTCGCGTGCCAGTTTGTGCCTCTGCTGCTTCTGCTGTTAGGAATCGCTCCTTGAAAGGCAGAGCTGAGAGCGTCCTTCCGGGGTGCATTGCACTGAGTCGAGTGCTCGCTCGGGACTTTGCTCTCGGGGGCCAAGGCAAGAGGGCGTGCTTGCCCGCAGAACCCGAGAACACGCTGTTGGGCATAAGAACTGCAGCTGACCGCTGGAGTTCAGCCTCTCGCCGGACGGCAGAAGGCGAAGAACGAAGCCGCTTGCGAGCGGCGCAGTGCAGCGAAGAGCTCTCCGAATTCGCCGCTAGCTCCACGGTCCTTCTCAGCTGCGAGTAGCAGCGCTCGCAGTACACAGAGCTTCGCAAGGCCCGAAGAGCCGGAGGGAAGTATCGCACACGCAAATGTGCCAGGACAGAGACGTGTTCTACGTTGTCCCCCTCTCGTCGTGCAGTTTGTGCCTCTGCTGCTTCTGCTGTTAGGAATCGCGTCCTTGAAAGGCGAGCGAGAGCGTCCTTCCGGGTGCATTGCACTGAGTCGAGTGCTCGCTCGGGACTTTGCTCTCGGGGCCAAGGCAAGAGGGCGTGCTTGCCCGCAGAACCGAGAACACGCTGTTGGGCAGAGCTGCAACTGACCGCTGGAGTTCAGCTCTCGCCGGACGGCAGAAGGCGAAGAACGAAGGCGCTTGCGAGCGGCGCAGTGCAGCGAAGAGCTCTCCGAATTCGCCGCTAGCTCCACGGTCCTTCTCAGCTGCGAGTAGCAGCGCTCGCAGTACACAGAGCTTCGCAAGGCCCGAAGAGCCGGAGGGAAGGTATCGCACACGAAAATGTGCCAGGACAGAGACGTGTTCTACGTTGTCCCTTCTCGTCGTGCAGTTTGTGCCTCTGCTGCTTCTGCTGTTAGGAATCGCTCCCTTGAAAGGCGAGCGAGAGCGTCCTTCCGGGTGCATTGCACTGAGTCGAGTGCTCGCTCGGGACTTTGCTCTCGCGGCCAAGGCAAGAGGGCGTGCTTGCCCGCAGAACCGAGAACACGCTGTTGGGCAGAAGCTGCAACTGACCGCTGGAGTTCAGCTCTCGCCGGACGCAGAAGGCGAAGAACGAAGGCCGCTTGCGAGCGGCGCAGTGCAGCGAAGAGCTCTCCGTATTCGCCGCTAGCTCCACGGTCCTTCTCAGCTGCGAGTAGCAGCGCTCGCAGTACACAGAGCTTCGCAAGGCCCGAAGAGCCGGAGGGAAGTATCGCACACGCAAATGTGCCAGGACAGAGACGTGATCTACGTTGTCCCTTCTCGTCGTGCAGTTTGTGCCTCTGCTGCTTCTGCTGTTAGGAATCGCTCCTTGAAAGGCGAGCGAGAGCGTCCTTCCGGGTGCATTGCACTGAGTCGAGTGCTCGGCTCGGGACTTTGCTCTCGCGGCCAAGGCAAGAGGGCGTGCTTGCCCGCAGAACCGAGAACACGCTGTTGGGCAGAGCTGCAACTGACCGCTGGAGTTTCAGCCTCGCCGGACGGCAGAAGGCGAAGAACGAAGCCGCTTGCGAGCGGCGCAGTGCAGCGAAGAGCTCTCCGAATTCGCCGCTAGCTCCACGGTCCTTCTCAGCTGCGAGTAGGCAGCGCTCGCAGTACACAGAGCTTCGCAAGGCCCGAAGACCCGGAGGGAAGTATCGCACACGCAAATGTGCCAGGACAGAGACGTGTGTTCTACGTTGTCCCCTCTCCGTCGTGCAGTTTGTGCCTCTGCTGCTTCTGCTGTTAGGAATCGCTCCTTGAAAGGCGAGCGAGAGCGTCCTTCCGGGTGCATTGCACTGAGTCGAGTGCTCGCTCGGGACTTTGCTCTCGCGGCCAAAGCAATGAGGGCGTGCTTGCCCGCAGAACCGAGAACACGTCTGTTGGGCAGAGCTGCAACTGACCGCTGGAGTTCAGCTCTCGCCGGACGGCAGAAGGCGAAGAACGAAGGCGCTTGCGAGCGGCGCAGTGCAGCGAAGAGCTCTCCGAATTCGCCGCTAGCTCCACGGTCCTTCTCAGCTGCGAGTAGCAGCGCTCGCAGTACACAGAGCTTCGCAAGGCCCGAAGAGCCGGAGGGGAGGTATCGCACACGCAAATGTGCCAGGACAGAGACGTGTTCTACGTTGTCCCTCTCGTCGTGCAGTTTGTGCCTCTGCTGCTTCTGCTGTTAGGAATCGCTCCTTGAAAGGCGAGCGAGAGCGTCCTTCCGGGTGCATTGCACTGAGTCGAGTGCTCGCTCGGGACTTTGCTCTCGGGGCCAAGGCAAGAGGGCGTGCTTGGCCCGCAGAACCGAGAACACGCTGTTGGGCAGAGCTGCAACTGACCGCTGGAGTTCAGCTCTCGCCGGACGGCAGAAGGCGAAGAACGAAGGCGCTTGCGAGCGGCGCAGTGCAGCGAAGAGCTCTCCGAATTCGCCGCTAGCTCCACGGTCCTTCTCAGCTGCGAGTAGGCAGCGCTCGCAGTACACAGAGCTTCGCAAGGCCCGAAGAGCCGGAGGGAAGTATCGCACACGAAAATGTGCCAGGACAGAGACGTGTTCTACGTTGTCCCCTCTCGTCGTGCAGTTTGTGCCTCTGCTGCTTCTGCTGTTAGGGAATCGCTCCTTGAAAGGGCGAGCGGAGAGCGTCCTTCCGGGTGCATTGCACTGAGTCGAGTGCTCGCTCGGGACTTTGCTCTCGCGGCCAAGGCAAGAGGGCCGTGCTTGCCCGCAGAACCGAGAACACGCTGTGGGCAGAGCTGCAACTTGACCGCTGGAGTTCAGCTCTCGCCGGACGGCAGAAGGCGAAGAACGAAGCCGCTTGCGAGCGGCGCAGTGCAGCGAAGAGCTCTCCGAATTCGCCGCTAGCTCCACGGTCCTTCTCAGCTGCGAGTAGCAGCGCTCGCAGTACACAGAGCTTCGCAAGGCCCGAAGAGCCGGAGGGAAGTATCGCACACGCAAATGTGCCAGGACAGAGACGTGTTCTACGTTGTCCCCTCTCGTCGTGCAGTTTGTGCCTCTGCTGCTTCTGCTGTTAGGAATCGCTCCTTGAAAGGCGAGCGAGAGCGTCCTTCCGGGTGCATTGCACTGAGTCGAGTGCTCGCTCGGGACTTTGCTCTCGGGGCCAAGGCAAGAGGGCGTGCTTGCCCCGCAGAACCGAGAACACGCTGTTGGGCAGAGCTGCAGCTGACCGCTGGAGTTCAGCTCTCGCCGGACGGCAGAAGGCGAAGAACGAAGCCGCTTGCGAGCGGCGCAGTGCAGCGAAGAGCTCTCCGAATTCGCCGCTAGCTCCACGGTCCTTCTCAGCTGCGAGTAGCAGCGCTCGCAGTACACAGAGCTTCGCAAGGCCCGAAGAGCCGGAGGGAAGTATCGCACACGAAAATGTGCCAGGACAGAGACGTGTTCTACGTTGTCCCTTCTCGTCGTGCAGTTTGTGCCTCTGCTGCTTCTGCTGTTAGGAATCGCTCCTTGAAAGGCGAGCGAGAGCGTCCTTCCGGGTGCATTGCACTGAGTCGAGTGCTCGCTCGGGACTTTGCTCTCGCGGCCAAGGCAAGAGGGCGTGCTTGCCCGCAGAACCGAGAACACGCTGTTGGGCAGAGCTGCAGCTGACCGCTGGAGTTCAGCCTTCGCCGGACGGCAGAAGGCGAAGAACGAAGCCGCTTGCGAGCGGCGCAGTGCAGCGAAGAGCTCTCCGAATTCGCCGCTAGCTCCACGGTCCTTCTCAGCTGCGAGTAGCAGCGCTCGCAGTACACAGAGCTTCGCAAGGCCCGAAGAGCCGGAGGGAAGTATCGCACACGAAAATGTGCCAGGACAGAGACGTGTTCTACGTTGTCCCTTCTCGTCGTGCAGTTTGTGCCTCTGCTGCTTCTGCTGTTAGGAATCGCTCCTTGAAAGGCGAGCGAGAGCGTCCTTCCGGGTGCATTGCACTGAGTCGAGTGCTCGCTCGGGACTTTGCTCTCGGGGCCAAGGCAAGAGGGCGTGCTTGCCCGCAGAACCGAGAACACGCTGTTGGGCAGAGCTGCAGCTGACCGCTGGAGTTCAGCCTTCGCCGGACGGCAGAAGGCGAAGAACGAAGCCGCTTGCGAGCGGCGCAGTGCAGCGAAGAGCTCTCCGAATTCGCCGCTAGCTCCACGGTCCTTCTCAGCTGCGAGTAGCAGCGCTCGCAGTACACAGAGCTTCGCAAGGCCCGAAGAGCCGGAGGGAAGTATCGCACACGAAAATGTGCCAGGACAGAGACGTGTTCTACGTTGTCCCTTCTCGTCGTGCAGTTTGTGCCTCTGCTGCTTCTGCTGTTAGGAATCGCTCCTTGAAAGGCGAGCGAGAGCGTCCTTCCGGGTGCATTGCACTGAGTCGAGTGCTCGCTCGGGACTTTGCTCTCGGGGCCAAGGCAAGAGGGCGTGCTTGCCCGCAGAACCGAGAACACGCTGTTGGGCAGAGCTGCAGCTGACCGCTGGAGTTCAGCCTTCGCCGGACGGCAGAAGGCGAAGAACGAAGCCGCTTGCGAGCGGCGCAGTGCAGCGAAGAGCTCTCCGAATTCGCCGCTAGCTCCACGGTCCTTCTCAGCTGCGAGTAGCAGCGCTCGCAGTACACAGAGCTTCGCAAGGCCCGAAGAGCCGGAGGGAAGTATCGCACACGAAAATGTGCCAGGACAGAGACGTGTTCTACGTTGTCCCTTCTCGTCGTGCAGTTTGTGCCTCTGCTGCTTCTGCTGTTAGGAATCGCTCCTTGAAAGGCGAGCGAGAGCGTCCTTCCGGGTGCATTGCACTGAGTCGAGTGCTCGCTCGGGACTTTGCTCTCGGGGCCAAGGCAAGAGGGCGTGCTTGCCCGCAGAACCGAGAACACGCTGTTGGGCAGAGCTGCAACTGACCGCTGGAGTTCAGCTCTCGCCGGACGGCAGAAGGCGAAGAACGAAGGCGCTTGCGAGCGGCGCAGTGCAGCGAAGAGCTCTCCGAATTCGCCGCTAGCTCCACGGTCCTTCTCAGCTGCGAGTAGCAGCGCTCGCAGTACACAGAGCTTCGCAAGGCCCGAAGAGCCGGAGGGAGGTATCGCACACGAAAATGTGCCAGGACAGAGACGTGTTCTACGTTGTCCCTTCTCGTCGTGCAGTTTGTGCCTCTGCTGCTTCTGCTGTTAGGAATCGCTCCTTGAAAGGCGAGCGAGAGCGTCCTTCCGGGTGCATTGCACTGAGTCGAGTGCTCGCTCGGGACTTTGCTCTCGCGGCCAAGGCAAGAGGGCGTGCTTGCCCGCAGAACCGAGAACACGCTGTTGGGCAGAGCTGCAACTGACCGCTGGAGTTCAGCTCTCGCCGGACGGCAGAAGGCGAAGAACGAAGGCGCTTGCGAGCGGCGCAGTGCAGCGAAGAGCTCTCCGAATTCGCCGCTAGCTCCACGGTCCTTCTCAGCTGCGAGTAGCAGCGCTCGCAGTACACAGAGCTTCGCAAGGCCCGAAGAGCCGGAGGGAAGTATCGCACACGCAAATGTGCCAGGACAGAGACGTGATCTACGTTGTCCCTTCTCGTCGTGCAGTTTGTGCCTCTGCTGCTTCTGCTGTTAGGAATCGCTCCTTGAAAGGCGAGCGAGAGCGTCCTTCCGGGTGCATTGCACTGAGTCGAGTGCTCGCTCGGGACTTTGCTCTCGCGGCCAAGGCAAGAGGGCGTGCTTGCCCGCAGAACCGAGAACACGCTGTTGGGCAGAGCTGCAACTGACCGCTGGAGTTCAGCCTTCGCCGGACGGCAGAAGGCGAAGAACGAAGCCGCTTGCGAGCGGCGCAGTGCAGCGAAGAGCTCTCCGAATTCGCCGCTAGCTCCACGGTCCTTCTCAGCTGCGAGTAGCAGCGCTCGCAGTACACAGAGCTTCGCAAGGCCCGAAGACCCGGAGGGAAGTATCGCACACGCAAATGTGCCAGGACAGAGACGTGTTCTACGTTGTCCCCTCTCGTCGTGCAGTTTGTGCCTCTGCTGCTTCTGCTGTTAGGAATCGCTCCTTGAAAGGCGAGCGAGAGCGTCCTTCCGGGTGCATTGCACTGAGTCGAGTGCTCGCTCGGGACTTTGCTCTCGCGGCCAAAGCAAGAGGGCGTGCTTGCCCGCAGAACCGAGAACACGCTGTTGGGCAGAGCTGCAACTGACCGCTGGAGTTCAGCTCTCGCCGGACGGCAGAAGGCGAAGAACGAAGGCGCTTGCGAGCGGCGCAGTGCAGCGAAGAGCTCTCCGAATTCGCCGCTAGCTCCACGGTCCTTCTCAGCTGCGAGTAGCAGCGCTCGCAGTACACAGAGCTTCGCAAGGCCCGAAGAGCCGGAGGGAGGTATCGCACACGCAAATGTGCCAGGACAGAGACGTGTTCTACGTTGTCCCCTCTCGTCGTGCAGTTTGTGCCTCTGCTGCTTCTGCTGTTAGGAATCGCTCCTTGAAAGGCGAGCGAGAGCGTCCTTCCGGGTGCATTGCACTGAGTCGAGTGCTCGCTCGGGACTTTGCTCTCGGGGCCAAGGCAAGAGGGCGTGCTTGCCCGCAGAACCGAGAACACGCTGTTGGGCAGAGCTGCAACTGACCGCTGGAGTTCAGCTCTCGCCGGACGGCAGAAGGCGAAGAACGAAGCCGCTTGCGAGCGGCGCAGTGCAGCGAAGAGCTCTCCGAATTCGCCGCTAGCTCCACGGTCCTTCTCAGCTGCGAGTAGCAGCGCTCGCAGTACACAGAGCTTCGCAAGGCCCGAAGAGCCGGAGGGAAGTATCGCACACGAAAATGTGCCAGGACAGAGACGTGTTCTACGTTGTCCCCTCTCGTCGTGCAGTTTGTGCCTCTGCTGCTTCTGCTGTTAGGAATCGCTCCTTGAAAGGCGAGCGAGAGCGTCCTTCCGGGTGCATTGCACTGAGTCGAGTGCTCGCTCGGGACTTTGCTCTCGCGGCCAAGGCAAGAGGGCGTGCTTGCCCGCAGAACCGAGAACACGCTGTTGGGCAGAGCTGCAACTGACCGCTGGAGTTCAGCTCTCGCCGGACGGCAGAAGGCGAAGAACGAAGCCGCTTGCGAGCGGCGCAGTGCAGCGAAGAGCTCTCCGAATTCGCCGCTAGCTCCACGGTCCTTCTCAGCTGCGAGTAGCAGCGCTCGCAGTACACAGAGCTTCGCAAGGCCCGAAGAGCCGGAGGGAAGTATCGCACACGAAAATGTGCCAGGACAGAGACGTGTTCTACGTTGTCCCCTCTCGTCGTGCAGTTTGTGCCTCTGCTGCTTCTGCTGTTAGGAATCGCTCCTTGAAAGGCGAGCGAGAGCGTCCTTCCGGGTGCATTGCACTGAGTCGAGTGCTCGCTCGGGACTTTGCTCTCGGGGCCAAGGCAAGAGGGCGTGCTTGCCCGCAGAACCGAGAACACGCTGTTGGGCAGAGCTGCAGCTGACCGCTGGAGTTCAGCTCTCGCCGGACGGCAGAAGGCGAAGAACGAAGCCGCTTGCGAGCGGCGCAGTGCAGCGAAGAGCTCTCCGAATTCGCCGCTAGCTCCACGGTCCTTCTCAGCTGCGAGTAGCAGCGCTCGCAGTACACAGAGCTTCGCAAGGCCCGAAGAGCCGGAGGGAAGTATCGCACACGAAAATGTGCCAGGACAGAGACGTGTTCTACGTTGTCCCTTCTCGTCGTGCAGTTTGTGCCTCTGCTGCTTCTGCTGTTAGGAATCGCTCCTTGAAAGGCGAGCGAGAGCGTCCTTCCGGGTGCATTGCACTGAGTCGAGTGCTCGCTCGGGACTTTGCTCTCGCGGCCAAGGCAAGAGGGCGTGCTTGCCCGCAGAACCGAGAACACGCTGTTGGGCAGAGCTGCAGCTGACCGCTGGAGTTCAGCCTTCGCCGGACGGCAGAAGGCGAAGAACGAAGCCGCTTGCGAGCGGCGCAGTGCAGCGAAGAGCTCTCCGAATTCGCCGCTAGCTCCACGGTCCTTCTCAGCTGCGAGTAGCAGCGCTCGCAGTACACAGAGCTTCGCAAGGCCCGAAGAGCCGGAGGGAAGTATCGCACACGAAAATGTGCCAGGACAGAGACGTGTTCTACGTTGTCCCTTCTCGTCGTGCAGTTTGTGCCTCTGCTGCTTCTGCTGTTAGGAATCGCTCCTTGAAAGGCGAGCGAGAGCGTCCTTCCGGGTGCATTGCACTGAGTCGAGTGCTCGCTCGGGACTTTGCTCTCGGGGCCAAGGCAAGAGGGCGTGCTTGCCCGCAGAACCGAGAACACGCTGTTGGGCAGAGCTGCAGCTGACCGCTGGAGTTCAGCCTTCGCCGGACGGCAGAAGGCGAAGAACGAAGCCGCTTGCGAGCGGCGCAGTGCAGCGAAGAGCTCTCCGAATTCGCCGCTAGCTCCACGGTCCTTCTCAGCTGCGAGTAGCAGCGCTCGCAGTACACAGAGCTTCGCAAGGCCCGAAGAGCCGGAGGGAAGTATCGCACACGAAAATGTGCCAGGACAGAGACGTGTTCTACGTTGTCCCTTCTCGTCGTGCAGTTTGTGCCTCTGCTGCTTCTGCTGTTAGGAATCGCTCCTTGAAAGGCGAGCGAGAGCGTCCTTCCGGGTGCATTGCACTGAGTCGAGTGCTCGCTCGGGACTTTGCTCTCGGGGCCAAGGCAAGAGGGCGTGCTTGCCCGCAGAACCGAGAACACGCTGTTGGGCAGAGCTGCAGCTGACCGCTGGAGTTCAGCCTTCGCCGGACGGCAGAAGGCGAAGAACGAAGCCGCTTGCGAGCGGCGCAGTGCAGCGAAGAGCTCTCCGAATTCGCCGCTAGCTCCACGGTCCTTCTCAGCTGCGAGTAGCAGCGCTCGCAGTACACAGAGCTTCGCAAGGCCCGAAGAGCCGGAGGGAAGTATCGCACACGAAAATGTGCCAGGACAGAGACGTGTTCTACGTTGTCCCTTCTCGTCGTGCAGTTTGTGCCTCTGCTGCTTCTGCTGTTAGGAATCGCTCCTTGAAAGGCGAGCGAGAGCGTCCTTCCGGGTGCATTGCACTGAGTCGAGTGCTCGCTCGGGACTTTGCTCTCGCGGCCAAGGCAAGAGGGCGTGCTTGCCCGCAGAACCGAGAACACGCTGTTGGGCAGAGCTGCAGCTGACCGCTGGAGTTCAGCCTTCGCCGGACGGCAGAAGGCGAAGAACGAAGCCGCTTGCGAGCGGCGCAGTGCAGCGAAGAGCTCTCCGAATTCGCCGCTAGCTCCACGGTCCTTCTCAGCTGCGAGTAGCAGCGCTCGCAGTACACAGAGCTTCGCAAGGCCCGAAGAGCCGGAGGGAAGTATCGCACACGAAAATGTGCCAGGACAGAGACGTGTTCTACGTTGTCCCTTCTCGTCGTGCAGTTTGTGCCTCTGCTGCTTCTGCTGTTAGGAATCGCTCCTTGAAAGGCGAGCGAGAGCGTCCTTCCGGGTGCATTGCACTGAGTCGAGTGCTCGCTCGGGACTTTGCTCTCGGGGCCAAGGCAAGAGGGCGTGCTTGCCCGCAGAACCGAGAACACGCTGTTGGGCAGAGCTGCAGCTGACCGCTGGAGTTCAGCCTTCGCCGGACGGCAGAAGGCGAAGAACGAAGCCGCTTGCGAGCGGCGCAGTGCAGCGAAGAGCTCTCCGAATTCGCCGCTAGCTCCACGGTCCTTCTCAGCTGCGAGTAGCAGCGCTCGCAGTACACAGAGCTTCGCAAGGCCCGAAGAGCCGGAGGGAAGTATCGCACACGAAAATGTGCCAGGACAGAGACGTGTTCTACGTTGTCCCTTCTCGTCGTGCAGTTTGTGCCTCTGCTGCTTCTGCTGTTAGGAATCGCTCCTTGAAAGGCGAGCGAGAGCGTCCTTCCGGGTGCATTGCACTGAGTCGAGTGCTCGCTCGGGACTTTGCTCTCGGGGCCAAGGCAAGAGGGCGTGCTTGCCCGCAGAACCGAGAACACGCTGTTGGGCAGAGCTGCAGCTGACCGCTGGAGTTCAGCCTTCGCCGGACGGCAGAAGGCGAAGAACGAAGCCGCTTGCGAGCGGCGCAGTGCAGCGAAGAGCTCTCCGAATTCGCCGCTAGCTCCACGGTCCTTCTCAGCTGCGAGTAGCAGCGCTCGCAGTACACAGAGCTTCGCAAGGCCCGAAGAGCCGGAGGGAAGTATCGCACACGAAAATGTGCCAGGACAGAGACGTGTTCTACGTTGTCCCTTCTCGTCGTGCAGTTTGTGCCTCTGCTGCTTCTGCTGTTAGGAATCGCTCCTTGAAAGGCGAGCGAGAGCGTCCTTCCGGGTGCATTGCACTGAGTCGAGTGCTCGCTCGGGACTTTGCTCTCGGGGCCAAGGCAAGAGGGCGTGCTTCCCCCAGAACCGAGAACACGCTGTTGGGCAGAGCTGCAACTGACCGCTGGAGTTCAGCTCTCGCCGGACGGCAGAAGGCGAAGAACGAAGCCGCTTGCGAGCGGCGCAGTGCAGCGAAGAGCTCTCCGAATTCGCCGCTAGCTCCACGGTCCTTCTCAGCTGCGAGTAGCAGCGCTCGCAGTACACAGAGCTTCGCAAGGCCCGAAGAGCCGGAGGGAAGTATCGCACACGCAAATGTGCCAGGACAGAGACGTGTTCTACGTTGTCCCCTCTCGTCGTGCAGTTTGTGCCTCTGCTGCTTCTGCTGTTAGGAATCGCTCCTTGAAAGGCGAGCGAGAGCGTCCTTCCGGGTGCATTGCACTGAGTCGAGTGCTCGCTCGGGACTTTGCTCTCGCGGCCAAGGCAAGAGGGCGTGCTTGCCCGCAGAACCGAGAACACGCTGTTGGGCAGAGCTGCAGCTGACCGCTGGAGTTCAGCTCTCGCCGGACGGCAGAAGGCGAAGAACGAAGCCGCTTGCGAGCGGCGCAGTGCAGCGAAGAGCTCTCCGAATTCGCCGCTAGCTCCACGGTCCTTCTCAGCTGCGAGTAGCAGCGCTCGCAGTACACAGAGCTTCGCAAGGCCCGAAGAGCCGGAGGGAAGTATCGCACACGAAAATGTGCCAGGACAGAGACGTGTTCTACGTTGTCCCCTCTCGTCGTGCAGTTTGTGCCTCTGCTGCTTCTGCTGTTAGGAATCGCTCCTTGAAAGGCGAGCGAGAGCGTCCTTCCGGGTGCATTGCACTGAGTCGAGTGCTCGCTCGGGACTTTGCTCTCGCGGCCAAGGCAAGAGGGCGTGCTTGCCCGCAGAACCGAGAACACGCTGTTGGGCAGAGCTGCAACTGACCGCTGGAGTTCAGCTCTCGCCGGACGGCAGAAGGCGAAGAACGAAGCCGCTTGCGAGCGGCGCAGTGCAGCGAAGAGCTCTCCGAATTCGCCGCTAGCTCCACGGTCCTTCTCAGCTGCGAGTAGCAGCGCTCGCAGTACACAGAGCTTCGCAAGGCCCGAAGAGCCGGAGGGAAGTATCGCACACGCAAATGTGCCAGGACAGAGACGTGTTCTACGTTGTCCCCTCTCGTCGTGCAGTTTGTGCCTCTGCTGCTTCTGCTGTTAGGAATCGCTCCTCGAAAGGCGAGCGAGAGCGTCCTTCCGGGTGCATTGCACTGAGTCGAGTGCTCGCTCGGGACTTTGCTCTCGGGGCCAAGGCAAGAGGGCGTGCTTGCCCGCAGAACCGAGAACACGCTGTTGGGCAGAGCTGCAGCTGACCGCTGGAGTTCAGCTCTCGCCGGACGGCAGAAGGCGAAGAACGAAGCCGCTTGCGAGCGGCGCAGTGCAGCGAAGAGCTCTCCGAATTCGCCGCTAGCTCCACGGTCCTTCTCAGCTGCGAGTAGCAGCGCTCGCAGTACACAGAGCTTCGCAAGGCCCGAAGAGCCGGAGGGAAGTATCGCACACGCAAATGTGCCAGGACAGAGACGTGTTCTACGTTGTCCCTTCTCGTCGTGCAGTTTGTGCCTCTGCTGCTTCTGCTGTTAGGAATCGCTCCTCGAAAGGCGAGCGAGAGCGTCCTTCCGGGTGCATTGCACTGAGTCGAGTGCTCGCTCGGGACTTTGCTCTCGCGGCCAAGGCAAGAGGGCGTGCTTGCCCGCAGAACCGAGAACACGCTGTTGGGCAGAGCTGCAGCTGACCGCTGGAGTTCAGCCTTCGCCGGACGGCAGAAGGCGAAGAACGAAGCCTCTTGCGAGCGGCGCAGTGCAGCGAAGAGCTCTCCGAATTCGCCGCTAGCTCCACGGTCCTTCTCAGCTGCGAGTAGCAGCGCTCGCAGTACACAGAGCTTCGCAAGGCCCGAAGAGCCGGAGGGAAGTATCGCACACGCAAATGTGCCAGGACAGAGACGTGTTCTACGTTGTCCCTTCTCGTCGTGCAGTTTGTGCCTCTGCTGCTTCTGCTGTTAGGAATCGCTCCTTGAAAGGCGAGCGAGAGCGTCCTTCCGGGTGCATTGCACTGAGTCGAGTGCTCGCTCGGGACTTTGCTCTCGGGGCCAAGGCAAGAGGGCGTGCTTGCCCGCAGAACCGAGAACACGCTGTTGGGCAGAGCTGCAACTGACCGCTGGAGTTCAGCCTTCGCCGGACGGCAGAAGGCGAAGAACGAAGGCGCTTGCGAGCGGCGCAGTGCAGCGAAGAGCTCTCCGAATTCGCCGCTAGCTCCACGGTCCTTCTCAGCTGCGAGTAGCAGCGCTCGCAGTACACAGAGCTTCGCAAGGCCCGAAGAGCCGGAGGGAAGTATCGCACACGAAAATGTGCCAGGACAGAGACGTGTTCTACGTTGTCCCTTCTCGTCGTGCAGTTTGTGCCTCTGCTGCTTCTGCTGTTAGGAATCGCTCCTTGAAAGGCGAGCGAGAGCGTCCTTCCGGGTGCATTGCACTGAGTCGAGTGCTCGCTCGGGACTTTGCTCTCGCGGCCAAGGCAAGAGGGCGTGCTTGCCCGCAGAACCGAGAACACGCTGTTGGGCAGAGCTGCAGCTGACCGCTGGAGTTCAGCTCTCGCCGGACGGCAGAAGGCGAAGAACGAAGGCGCTTGCGAGCGGCGCAGTGCAGCGAAGAGCTCTCCGAATTCGCCGCTAGCTCCACGGTCCTTCTCAGCTGCGAGTAGCAGCGCTCGCAGTACACAGAGCTTCGCAAGGCCCGAAGAGCCGGAGGGAAGTATCGCACACGCAAATGTGCCAGGACAGAGACGTGTTCTACGTTGTCCCTTCTCGTCGTGCAGTTTGTGCCTCTGCTGCTTCTGCTGTTAGGAATCGCTCCTTGAAAGGCGAGCGAGAGCGTCCTTCCGGGTGCATTGCACTGAGTCGAGTGCTCGCTCGGGACTTTGCTCTCGGGGCCAAGGCAAGAGGGCGTGCTTGCCCGCAGAACCGAGAACACGCTGTTGGGCAGAGCTGCAACTGACCGCTGGAGTTCAGCCTTCGCCGGACGGCAGAAGGCGAAGAACGAAGGCGCTTGCGAGCGGCGCAGTGCAGCGAAGAGCTCTCCGAATTCGCCGCTAGCTCCACGGTCCTTCTCAGCTGCGAGTAGCAGCGCTCGCAGTACACAGAGCTTCGCAAGGCCCGAAGACCCGGAGGGAAGTATCGCACACGAAAATGTGCCAGGACAGAGACGTGTTCTACGTTGTCCCCTCTCGTCGTGCAGTTTGTGCCTCTGCTGCTTCTGCTGTTAGGAATCGCTCCTTGAAAGGCGAGCGAGAGCGTCCTTCCGGGTGCATTGCACTGAGTCGAGTGCTCGCTCGGGACTTTGCTCTCGCGGCCAAGGCAAGAGGGCGTGCTTGCCCGCAGAACCGAGAACACGCTGTTGGGCAGAGCTGCAGCTGACCGCTGGAGTTCAGCTCTCGCCGGACGGCAGAAGGCGAAGAACGAAGCCGCTTGCGAGCGGCGCAGTGCAGCGAAGAGCTCTCCGAATTCGCCGCTAGCTCCACGGTCCTTCTCAGCTGCGAGTAGCAGCGCTCGCAGTACACAGAGCTTCGCAAGGCCCGAAGAGCCGGAGGGAAGTATCGCACACGAAAATGTGCCAGGACAGAGACGTGTTCTACGTTGTCCCCTCTCGTCGTGCAGTTTGTGCCTCTGCTGCTTCTGCTGTTAGGAATCGCTCCTTGAAAGGCGAGCGAGAGCGTCCTTCCGGGTGCATTGCACTGAGTCGAGTGCTCGCTCGGGACTTTGCTCTCGCGGCCAAGGCAAGAGGGCGTGCTTGCCCGCAGAACCGAGAACACGCTGTTGGGCAGAGCTGCAACTGACCGCTGGAGTTCAGCTCTCGCCGGACGGCAGAAGGCGAAGAACGAAGCCGCTTGCGAGCGGCGCAGTGCAGCGAAGAGCTCTCCGAATTCGCCGCTAGCTCCACGGTCCTTCTCAGCTGCGAGTAGCAGCGCTCGCAGTACACAGAGCTTCGCAAGGCCCGAAGAGCCGGAGGGAAGTATCGCACACGAAAATGTGCCAGGACAGAGACGTGTTCTACGTTGTCCCCTCTCGTCGTGCAGTTTGTGCCTCTGCTGCTTCTGCTGTTAGGAATCGCTCCTTGAAAGGCGAGCGAGAGCGTCCTTCCGGGTGCATTGCACTGAGTCGAGTGCTCGCTCGGGACTTTGCTCTCGCGGCCAAGGCAAGAGGGCGTGCTTGCCCGCAGAACCGAGAACACGCTGTTGGGCAGAGCTGCAACTGACCGCTGGAGTTCAGCTCTCGCCGGACGGCAGAAGGCGAAGAACGAAGCCGCTTGCGAGCGGCGCAGTGCAGCGAAGAGCTCTCCGAATTCGCCGCTAGCTCCACGGTCCTTCTCAGCTGCGAGTAGCAGCGCTCGCAGTACACAGAGCTTCGCAAGGCCCGAAGAGCCGGAGGGAAGTATCGCACACGAAAATGTGCCAGGACAGAGACGTGTTCTACGTTGTCCCCTCTCGTCGTGCAGTTTGTGCCTCTGCTGCTTCTGCTGTTAGGAATCGCTCCTTGAAAGGCGAGCGAGAGCGTCCTTCCGGGTGCATTGCACTGAGTCGAGTGCTCGCTCGGGACTTTGCTCTCGGGGCCAAGGCAAGAGGGCGTGCTTGCCCGCAGAACCGAGAACACGCTGTTGGGCAGAGCTGCAGCTGACCGCTGGAGTTCAGCTCTCGCCGGACGGCAGAAGGCGAAGAACGAAGCCGCTTGCGAGCGGCGCAGTGCAGCGAAGAGCTCTCCGAATTCGCCGCTAGCTCCACGGTCCTTCTCAGCTGCGAGTAGCAGCGCTCGCAGTACACAGAGCTTCGCAAGGCCCGAAGAGCCGGAGGGAAGTATCGCACACGAAAATGTGCCAGGACAGAGACGTGTTCTACGTTGTCCCTTCTCGTCGTGCAGTTTGTGCCTCTGCTGCTTCTGCTGTTAGGAATCGCTCCTTGAAAGGCGAGCGAGAGCGTCCTTCCGGGTGCATTGCACTGAGTCGAGTGCTCGCTCGGGACTTTGCTCTCGGGGCCAAGGCAAGAGGGCGTGCTTGCCCGCAGAACCGAGAACACGCTGTTGGGCAGAGCTGCAGCTGACCGCTGGAGTTCAGCCTTCGCCGGACGGCAGAAGGCGAAGAACGAAGCCGCTTGCGAGCGGCGCAGTGCAGCGAAGAGCTCTCCGAATTCGCCGCTAGCTCCACGGTCCTTCTCAGCTGCGAGTAGCAGCGCTCGCAGTACACAGAGCTTCGCAAGGCCCGAAGAGCCGGAGGGAAGTATCGCACACGAAAATGTGCCAGGACAGAGACGTGTTCTACGTTGTCCCTTCTCGTCGTGCAGTTTGTGCCTCTGCTGCTTCTGCTGTTAGGAATCGCTCCTTGAAAGGCGAGCGAGAGCGTCCTTCCGGGTGCATTGCACTGAGTCGAGTGCTCGCTCGGGACTTTGCTCTCGCGGCCAAGGCAAGAGGGCGTGCTTGCCCGCAGAACCGAGAACACGCTGTTGGGCAGAGCTGCAACTGACCGCTGGAGTTCAGCTCTCGCCGGACGGCAGAAGGCGAAGAACGAAGCCGCTTGCGAGCGGCGCAGTGCAGCGAAGAGCTCTCCGAATTCGCCGCTAGCTCCACGGTCCTTCTCAGCTGCGAGTAGCAGCGCTCGCAGTACACAGAGCTTCGCAAGGCCCGAAGAGCCGGAGGGAAGTATCGCACACGAAAATGTGCCAGGACAGAGACGTGTTCTACGGTGTCCCCTCTCGTCGTGCAGTTTGTGCCTCTGCTGCTTCTGCTGTTAGGAATCGCTCCTTGAAAGGCGAGCGAGAGCGTCCTTCCGGGTGCATTGCACTGAGTCGAGTGCTCGCTCGGGACTTTGCTCTCGGGGCCAAGGCAAGAGGGCGTGCTTGCCCGCAGAACCGAGAACACGCTGTTGGGCAGAGCTGCAACTGACCGCTGGAGTTCAGCTCTCGCCGGACGGCAGAAGGCGAAGAACGAAGCCGCTTGCGAGCGGCGCAGTGCAGCGAAGAGCTCTCCGAATTCGCCGCTAGCTCCACGGTCCTTCTCAGCTGCGAGTAGCTGCTCTCGCAGTACACAGAGCTTCGCAAGGCCCGAAGAGCCGGAGGGAAGTATCGCACACGCAAATGTGCCAGGACAGAGACGTGTTCTACGGTGTCCCCTCTCGTCGTGCAGTTTGTGCCTCTGCTGCTTCTGCTGTTAGGAATCGCTCCTTGAAAGGCGAGCGAGAGCGTCCTTCCGGGTGCATTGCACTGAGTCGAGTGCTCGCTCGGGACTTTGCTCTCGGGGCCAAGGCAAGAGGGCGTGCTTGCCCGCAGAACCGAGAACACGCTGTTGGGCAGAGCTGCAGCTGACCGCTGGAGTTCAGCTCTCGCCGGACGGCAGAAGGCGAAGAACGAAGCCGCTTGCGAGCGGCGCAGTGCAGCGAAGAGCTCTCCGAATTCGCCGCTAGCTCCACGGTCCTTCTCAGCTGCGAGTAGCTGCTCTCGCAGTACACAGAGCTTGGCAAGGCCCGAAGACCCGGAGGGAAGTATCGCACACGCAAATGTGCCAGGACAGAGACGTGTTCTACGTTGTCCCCTCTCGTCGTGCAGTTTGTGCCTCTGCTGCTTCTGCTGTTAGGAATCGCTCCTTGAAAGGCGAGCGAGAGCGTCCTTCCGGGTGCATTGCACTGAGTCGAGTGCTCGCTCGGGACTTTGCACTCGGGGCCAAGGCAAGAGGGCGTGCTTGCCCGCAGAACCGAGAACACGCTGTTGGGCAGAGCTGCAACTGACCGCTGGAGTTCAGCTCTCGCCGGACGGCAGAAGGCGAAGAACGAAGCCGCTTGCGAGCGGCGCAGTGCAGCGAAGAGCTCTCCGAATTCGCCGCTAGCTCCACGGTCCTTCTCAGCTGCGAGTAGCAGCGCTCGCAGTACACAGAGCTTCGCAAGGCCCGAAGAGCCGGAGGGAAGTATCGCACACGAAAATGTGCCAGGACAGAGACGTGTTCTACGTTGTCCCCTCTCGTCGTGCAGTTTGTGCCTCTGCTGCTTCTGCTGTTAGGAATCGCTCCTTGAAAGGCGAGCGAGAGCGTCCTTCCGGGTGCATTGCACTGAGTCGAGTGCTCGCTCGGGACTTTGCTCTCGGGGCCAAGGCAAGAGGGCGTGCTTGCCCGCAGAACCGAGAACACGCTGTTGGGCAGAGCTGCAGCTGACCGCTGGAGTTCAGCTCTCGCCGGACGGCAGAAGGCGAAGAACGAAGCCTCTTGCGAGCGGCGCAGTGCAGCGAAGAGCTCTCCGAATTCGCCGCTAGCTCCACGGTCCTTCTCAGCTGCGAGTAGCAGCGCTCGCAGTACACAGAGCTTCGCAAGGCCCGAAGAGCCGGAGGGAAGTATCGCACACGCAAATGTGCCAGGACAGAGACGTGTTCTACGTTGTCCCTTCTCGTCGTGCAGTTTGTGCCTCTGCTGCTTCTGCTGTTAGGAATCGCTCCTTGAAAGGCGAGCGAGAGCGTCCTTCCGGGTGCATTGCACTGAGTCGAGTGCTCGCTCGGGACTTTGCTCTCGCGGCCAAAGCAAGAGGGCGTGCTTGCCCGCAGAACCGAGAACACGCTGTTGGGCAGAGCTGCAACTGACCGCTGGAGTTCAGCTCTCGCCGGACGGCAGAAGGCGAAGAACGAAGCCGCTTGCGAGCGGCGCAGTGCAGCGAAGAGCACACGAGCAGTCAAAGAGCTCCTTCAGTATCGCTTTCGTATCGCTTTCACTTCTCAGTGGTCTTTCTGCTTGGAAAAGCAGCACACAGCCGTTGCACGCCAGGGCCAAAGCTGCGGCACTGCCCCTCCTCACTCCTTCGCTGTACTGTACTCCATGCAGCTAGAGCGAAGCGAGAAGGACGCGAGGAAGAAAAAGCGTACTTAAACTAGCCCCCTGGCAGCAGCCCTGAAAGGGCGCATAACACACGGCGTCTCGCTGCCCTCCGTTCTACATACTCGCAGCTCCCTCTGCCGACTTGCGAAAGTTGTTACCAGAGCAGAGGCGGCCAGATTGAAGAGGCAGTGCCTAGGTTCACCTTCTCCTTACTGCGCGTAAGCCACGTCCAGCTCCTCGCTGCACTCTGGATTTCCCTTCTCCGCGGCACTTACCGTGGTGCTGTGTGCAACTCGGCGCCTAGAAGCGACCGCCAATGCTTTCACAGCGGGCTGCAAGGGAACCAAGGAGCAGCACAAGCAGCAGTGCTTCAGCTTGCTCCTTCCGACTGCTAAGGGCACTTGGGAGGGCAAGGGAGAGTCAACCACCTTCCTCTCCTAGTAGCCTGTAACGTGGTGCACACAAGCACGGGACGAGTGCTGCTTCGTTCACCGCCCTCGCCCACGCCTGGCGCTGCTTTCACTTGCCGGCGGCCAGAAGCCGCTGCAAGGGCGCCACACAACCACAAGTGCGCCGGCAGCCAAGAGCTAGAGAACGCGGCTTCTGCCCAAGCCCGCCTAGGGCGTGCACCTTTGTTCTCAGAGCTCCGTGCAACAGTCTGCCTCTCTCGCAGTTCGAATGGAAAACGAAAGCTTTTCGCCTACCCCCTTCACAGAGATCCGTTGCCAGGACGAGAATGCCTTGTGGCCGGAGCTCCCCCCCGCCGCGAGGAAGCTGCTATTAGCACCGCGTTGCAGGGACACGTCTCGCTTCTTGACTACGTGCTCAGCGCTCTCCGAATTCGCCGCTAGCTCCACGGTCTTTCTCAGCTGCAAGTAGCAGCGCTCACAGTACATAGAGCTTCGCAAGGACCGAAGACCCGGAGGGAAGTATCGCACACGAAAATGTGCCAGGATAGAGACGTTCTACACTGAGTAGAGACACAGACAGACAGAGAGTTCTACACTGCCCCTTCTCGTCGGCCATCTTGTGCTCTGCTGCCTCTGCTGTGACGAATAGGTCCTTGAAAGGCGAGCGACAGCGGCTCTCCAGGCACTGAAAAGAGTTCCCTAGGGACTTTTCGATGTAAAACTTTTTCCACCTCCAAAAATACATGGGTAAGTCCTAAAAGTTTTGGTTTTCTTAAGAATAGTTTCGCCCAAGTTTTGCTGTTCTAAACACCCATGGTTTCAGTCTTCACTTAACTGCTTGTTTCTGTCTTTTTGGCTAGTGGCAATCTAATTCTAAGGTAACTAGATGTGTTGGAAATCCATAAATTACATCTCAAGTTAGATGGGAAAATTGGCTCGGAAGAAAATGGAATTGAGAATTTGGAAAGAATCCAGAGTGAGCTGATGTCACAATCCGAGATTCCCTTGGGTTCCAAATCCTTTCATTTGTGTTTTTGTGGGCTTTTTGAAGGCGGTGTACAGTTGAAGCCATGATTTAGCTGCGGTGAGACCTGCTCTGCTGTAAAAGCATTATTTTCTCAGTGAGCATGGACAACAGTTAGAGTGTCGTCTTTTAAGATTCCCTGCACTCCACTTATGGTGGCAAAAGCAGTGCCTTGACTGTAATCATAAAAGTGATTACAGCTTCATTGCTTTGACATCATGTAGGATGCTTCCTCCATCTGCTGTGGTCAGCATTAAGTAACAGATTTCTCAGTTTCTAGGAAGAGTCTAGCAAACAATCACCTTGCTCCTTCTCTTGCATTTATTCATCACTGCTATGCTGCTATACAGACAGGTAGTCTGTTTATGATTCAACAATTCAATGGGACATCAAGTAAATAACAAAGCAAAACTAACTACCGAAAGCACTATAAGGGCCAGAGATTAGCTTGGATCAAAACAGGTATTCTCCTAGCATTGTTTACAAACGAGTCAGCATGTGAAACAGAAGGCACAATGTAGTTTGTGCCTTGTTTTGGGCATGCCCGGAAGAAGGAAATTCTGATTTCACATACGGGAAAAGAAATGTTGACATTTGAATGAGATTGTTCATACCCCAGTAAAGGTTGCTTTGAAAGGTTGTGGAAGTCCTGTTAGGAAACATGGCTTTACAAGTCCTTTCCACCAGGAGACAACAGCTGCAGAACATCTGGGTGTGCCAGTGTTGAGAGCACCAGCAAAGATCAAAGTGGAGAAGTTGGTGAACAATGGCAGTGGCCTGGCGGAGGGCAAGTGGGGTGCTGGCTGTGGGACCAGGGGAGTCCTGACTGATTTAGGAGGCGTGTGATGGTCTGTGCCAGCAAGCAGAATAGTGCTGTGGCCTTGGCACACTGCTAATACTGGAATTCAGTGGGGTCACTGGGCAGGCTGAGTGTGTGAGCTGCTGGAGGGACCCAGGTTGCCCACATGTAAACATCCAGTCTCACTCTTGCCAGCCACAGAAAGGAGCAGGATGTGGCTGCTGGCGATGCCTGTCACGTATATGTAGTGTATATGTGTGCTATCCCAGCCTGCTGGGAACACTTCTTCTTTGGGACTGCTTGGGCTGAGGGAGAGAAAGCAGTGGTAGTTTCTGAGGTTTCGAGTTTGCTCGAGTTTCTCAGGCTGTTTCTGGAGCCACCCAGAGTTCTCTTCCTTGAAGCATTTCAAGTCCTGCTAATTTTCAAAATTCAAACAGACACAGCCCTAAGCTAGTTGATCTGACTTCAGAGCTATTCTTACGCTGAGCTGTTGGATGATCTGATCTCCTGAGATGTCTTCCATCTCAGTTTATGACCTGGTTCTTGTGAAAAGTAGGATCTTTTAGCCTGGAGAAGAGAGGTTTCTGGAGAGACAGTATTGTGGCCTTTGAATATGTAAAGAGGGTATAAGACAAATGGAGAAAGACTTTTTAGGAAAGTTTGCAGAGACAGGATAAGGGGCCATGCTTTCAAACTGAGACTAGGTTTAGATTGGCTAAAAGGAAAAACTTTTCTACAATGAAGCTGGTGAGACACTCAAACGGGTGTTCCAGAGAAGTTGTGGATGCCCCATCATTGAGAGTGCTCCTTATCAGTTTGGCTAGTCTTGAGCAATTTGATCTACTGTAAGATCTACCTGGCAAGGAAGTTGGACTACATGATCTTTAATCACAGACTGTTGTATGATTCCGTGGAAGACAGAATGCAGTAAAGTTCATATTTCAGATTTTGGCGCAGACATATTTATTTTTTTCTCACTTTATGCATCATTGCAATGACAACTTGTTAGCTTCTGAAATGATTAGCTGAGATTGATTTCCTTCCTTAGTTTCATTTTCTCTGTTATTCCTTCACTCTTGGACTTTTTTTTTTCACTAGATTCCCTCTTTCAGTAAACTGCCCTTAAGTATCACTTTGCTCCCCACCTGGCTTTTTTTTTTTTTTTCAATGACACCTTTTCACTGGTTCGTTTTGGGCCTTTGCTGCTTGAAGTCCAGCAGCCTCCTTGTCTGAGCATTACGGAGCTTTCTTTACAGCTTCATCACTATGCAAAAAGCCATAAATTACTGTGTTCCATCTCACATACCATCAAGTATCACACTAATATTCCCTCTGCTGAATAGCTGGTTGGTTTACATAGACCAGCCAAATACCAGGAAATCCAGATGGCAGCAAGAATCTTGTAGACTACTCCCGCTGTTCATTTAAATTCTGGAGAAGTCACGTGAGGTATCACATTCTCTTGAAAGAAGTGTCTATCATCTCGGACATTCTAGAATGGGCTATTAATATTGTCATGAGTTTCTGGCTAGACTTTTTAGTATGCAAATTCAAATTCAAATGATCTGAAATGATAGAACTTCAAGAATTTTTTTTTCCCAGAATCGAAGTATGATGGAGTTCCATAGGGAGAATCTTAATCTTAGTTATTCTATTCCATCTCACATCATGGCTGGGGGAAGGGAGAAGGGAGTATCTTTGGGGGACAATGGGTTCCGGTGTAGTCAGTAAGCTGGGCAGAGGAGCCATCAGGTATTTTCTGTTGTTGGGCGGGGGGGGGGGGGGGGATTCGTGTGAACTCTTCCTTTCTTGTACCCTGCCACTAGTATTGTTGCTAAAATTGTTTGTTTTCTCATCCAAGTGACAAAATCAGCACACTTAATGAGGGATGAAGAGGGAGCAGCGACCTCAGAACAGGAGGAAGAAGAAGCAGAGCCTGCTGTCCTCCAGAAGAAAAAAACACTACCAGCCAATTTTGCATCATCTGTGAACTTCCTGGGCGTGTACTCTATGCCCTTGTCCAGAACACTGAGCAAGATATTAAACAGGACTGGGCCCAAGACTGAGCCTTGGGGACCAGCTGGATGAACTCTATTTCCCACCACTCTGTGGGCCTGGCCATCACCCAGTTTGTCACCCAGCAAACAGCCCACCCATGCAAACCATAAGCAGACAGTTTCTTCAGGAGAATGATGTGAGACTCATTGCAAAAAGGATCAGGGAGATGCCTAGGAAGAGTCTCAGGTGAATCCAGGAGACTATAGTGGAGGACTATTCAGTTTTCCAATCAATTTGCTTAAAAAACTCTACAAAACCGTAATAAACAAACAAACAAACAAACAAACAAACAAACAAACAAAAAAAGCAGACCAAACAAACACACAGAACCCCCCAACCAATAATCCCCAAAGAGACAAAAAAAGCCCCCAAAAAAGCCCACCAAAAAACCCACCCAAAACTGAAAAAAAACCCCAAACCCAACACAAAAAATCAGGGTGAAGGTTTTTAGTAACTTTAAAAATAACAAAACAAAATAAAACAAAAAAAACCCCAGAAAGTCACATTTCTAAAGGTGCTGTCCCAGCCTCTTCTCTCAGCAGGGAGGACATCCTGAAGTGGAGCCAGTTGGAAGAAAGCGGGACAGGGCAGCACCTGGGCCATTGTCTCAGGACGGCCCTGTGGCTGCCCCATTGCCAAAACCTGGACACATAAATCAAACACAGGTATGCACATGTGCTTAGACACAGCAAAAATTATATTTGTCTGAAAAGAATACTGGTCCATTTCTATCACTGGAAAGAGCATAATGCCTCGTCTCAGCTTTCTTTTCAGTCATTACAAATGTTTCGAAAATAAAGGAGTGCAGAAAATGGAAATATCCAAGATCAACATGAGGACCAGTAACAAAGATTCCATTTTTGAAACTGCATTGGGAATCCTCTGCAGAAATTGACTCAGAGCTCTAAGATTTACAAAAAAGACCAAGAGGACTGGAGTCAATACAACACAGTGTCTGGAGACTTCAGCTGGTTACCTTGATTTCTCAAATATGATGGAGAAAGCACCTTAGCAACTACAGCTGCCAGTTCTCTCAGGGCCCTGACATGCCTCTGGGTGGGTCCCATGGTCTTGCATGCTCAGGTTCCTCAAGTGGTCTGAAAGCTGACCTGCTACTATGGGTTAGAATCAAGTCCACCAGTCCAATAACCTGAGAGATGTGGAAATAGTGACTGGCAGTAAAAATTGAGACCAACACTTGTTGAGTACCTCAGCCTTCTCCTTGTCTGTTGTCACTAGTCCTGTCTGGCTTATGGGGGTGGGGGGGGGGGGGGAATAGGGGAGGTGTGATAGGTTTCTTTTCATCTTCCTTTTCCCACTGAAATACCCGTAGGTGCCTTTATTATTCTTAGTTTTGGCATGCTTTTCCAAATTCAGCTTCAACTGAGCCTTAGCTATACTGATCCCATCCTCACACACTCATGTGTTACCACTGTATTTTTCCCATGATTTGTCTCGCTGTGTATTGTCTGCATATTACCTACTTGCATCACATCTATTAATTTTCAATAACCTTCTGGCTTTAACTTGTTTTCAAAAAAAACCCTTTTTGAACCTTTCCACCTCAGAAATTCACCTGGGAAACCCCAAATCCCCAAAATTCACCCCGAAGTCCCCCCTGGGACGCTCAGCACTCACCTGGCAACTCCCAAAAGCCCACAAATTCACCCCAAAATTCACGGGGGACCCCCAAATCCCAGGGCTTCACCCCAAAATCCCACCTGCAACCCCCAAAACCCCTCAAATCACCCCCAAGACCCAGTCCCCCCAACACCTCCCAAATTCACTCCAAAATGTCTCCAATCCCCCTCAAAACCCTCCCAGATACCCCCAAATCCACCAAATTCACTCCCAGACCCATCTGGGACTCCCAAAAATCACCAAAATTCCCCGGAAAATCCACCTGCATCCCCCCAAATTCATCCCAAAATTCTCCCACGACTTCCAAATGCTCACCTGGATACCCCAAAATCGACAGAATTCACCCCAAAATACGTCTGGCATTCCCAAAACTCACCTGAGAACCCTAAAATTCACACGTATACCCTAAAATTCACCAAATTCACCCCAAAATTCCCCTGAGATCCCTAGAATTCCACAAATTCCCCCTAAAATTCAACTGGGACTCCCCACATTCCACAAATTCACCCCAAACCTCGCTACCCGGGATCCCCCAAAATTCCACAAATTCTCCCCCAAAATCAACCTGGGACCCCTCAAAACTCACCTGGATCTCCCCAAATCCCCGCCCCGCCCCGCCCCCCCCAATTCACCTGGGCACTCCCAAATCCCCAGAATTCAACCCAAAATTCACCTGGGACTCCAAAAACCTCCAAATTCGCTCCAAAATGATTGGCAACTTTACACACTCCATTTTCCCACAAAAGGATCTAGAGCCCTGTGCGCTTCGTATACAAACTAAATGCAAAAAAACTTTCTATTCATTCTCAGCAAAAAGACTTCCTATTCCTCCTTCTTTTGGACAAAACTGCCTTCACTTTCAAACTTATTCTCTTGCTCACTTACCTGCATAATGCTTAGTCCCTGTTCTGCATGCTCATTTTCTTCACTTTTACAAGGAATCCTCTCCTCATCTTCTTCTTCCTCTGCTTCTTCCATTTCCTGTGCCAAGATCACCCGTTTCTCTGTTAGATTTCTTTCTCCAGCTGATTTTTTGACAACTGTCCCTATCTTCTGGCACCGCTCGCTCGAGAGAGGCGATTGTCCCGCTCTGCTCTGGGCTGGGACTGCGCTCTCTTCAAGCCCTGGGGGCAATTTTGGATGCCACAGCGTCAGAAAGACCTCAGGCTATTGGAGAAATGTCCAAAGGAGGGACACAGGGATAGCGAAGAGGCTGGAGGGAAAGCCATACAAAGAGTGGCTCAGGGCATTTGGTTCAGCTGCAGAGAGGACACTGAGCTCACACCTCACTTGGGACCTCTCAGCTCCTCCCAAGGGCAGCACAGGGACAGCTTTGCTCTCTGCTCTCTGCGACCAGGGACAGGAGCCAAGGGAATGCCAGGAGCTGTGTCAGGGGACGATTAGGCTGGCTATCAGGGAAAGGTTTTTTTCCTCAGAGGCTGGTCGGGCACTGAATAGGTTCTCCAGGCAATGGGCACAGCCCCAAGGCTGCCAGAGATCCAGGAGCGTTTGGCCAATGCTCTCAGGGATGCAGAGGGTGGGACTGTTGGAGTGTCTGTGCAGGGCCAGGAGTTGGACTTTGACGATCCCTAGGGGTCCCTTCCGACTCAGGAAACTCTTACCATTTTCCCCTCTTTCCTCTCCTTGCACAATGCTCTCAGCTTACTGTTCCACCGCATGCTCCACTTCTGAAACCTCCGCTACTTCTTTCCAGTTCAAGCACAGTTCTACTGGTTACAATCCAAAGATAGACAGATTGAAAAACAACCAAAAAGAAACACCTGTTTGGAATGTCGTGGTCTTATCTGCATCTCCAGCTATGAAGTTGATTGTGCCTTGCAAGTTCTAAAACTTGCAAAACAACAACAACAAAAAACACCCACCACACCGTTTTAACATAGGGATTTGCCTTCTTCTAAGAAATCCATATCCCTTCTCAAAATGGATCTATTTCAGGAAGAGATCATCTTGAATAGATCACTTACTACCTAAAGAACCTGGAACACTCAAATCCGTAATGATAAGCCTGTTACCTTGTCGTTTTCTGTTCCAAAGGCAAATGCATTTGCTCAAGTGCCGTTTGTAACAAGGACAGAGCTCAAAGTGTGGCTCTGAGAAATGTTTTGGTTTCCCTCTCCTATCTCCATCAAAAGCACTTTCTTCAATGGCTGAAACAATACTTGATACAGTCTGAATTTTAAAGGTCATGAAAATTTTCTCCAAAGTGAAAAATTAATATAGCAGTCAGGTTTGAAACCAACGGGAATTTTTGTTTTACCTGTTTGAAGATTCCCTTCACACTAAAATGCTGGCTGATGGATACCTAGAAGAAATCAATTCCCACAAAATGCTTCTGGGTAAGCCATTACGTCATCCATTACAATTTGCTTCAGTGTCCCGTTCCTGTCCAATTGAAGGTCCCTGTTTAAGAGACTCAAGTGCGGAGAGAAATAAAATTAAATATGACTACAGTGCCTTTAAATCTAAATCGAACTTCCTGATCAATCTCATAAAACCTTTAGGCTAAATGTTGCCATTGATCTGTTTCTACTGAACACAATCACGTCCTGGCTTGTTAGAGATTAGTTCATTACAAAGAAAGAAACGCAGAGAAGTTAAAATATTTCCAAAGAAGCATTTGACATCCTTCCTTTTGGATGGGGAACCACACCAACACTGCTTACATAAGAGGTCAAATGACTGTCTTCCATGTTAGTTCTGCACTGTGCTCAGCGGAGCCTTTCTGGTTTATTTGCCTTTGACTTGGACATAAAGCTGAGTCTTGATTCAAGAAAAATCAATATTCACACTTGTTTTCATTTACACGGACATTGGCTTGGTCTCCTAAACAAAGAGAATGATGGGGAATTTTTGTACGAGTTCAGATAGGTAACATTCTCTTTCCGCAACCTGGCATTGTATTTTCACTTGGTCTGTTACCTCTGGCTTTGTTTTAACGGCTCAAATTATTAGGAAGAGTATCAAACCTCCAGCTCTAACCACAGTCCCACTGCGAGGTGTGTGAAGGTATGTGCATCTGCCCCTCAGGTCCACACTGCTCTTCTAATGTGCCTCTGATCGAGCAGGTAGGAAAGACCTCCTGGGTGTGTGAACAGTGCTGCTTCCTCTACGGCTTCAGAGCTGCTGCTAAGATCTTCAGGAAGGAGAGCGGTATTGTACCCATTTTTAGATGGTTTTTAAAGTTGCCGGTGCTTGGCTGTCTTAAACGTCTGAGTTCCTAGAACTTTGAATGAGATCAAATCTATGAGTGAAGAGATGATGGTGCAGACCAACTTCTGATTCCGGTGATCCAAGAATCTGCACTACTACTTTTACCTTCTGAATAAGGCATGGATGTGACGGTATGCACAGTAATACTGATGTGCTATGGTTTTTGAATGATAGCAGTCTTCCTTTGTCCCATTCCTAAACCGTGGGCATTATTTGCCTTAACCTTGTTCAGTAGGGACATTATTCTATATTCTTACATGAAGTGAAAAGCACTCTTTTTCCATACCTTCACACAACAGCATTAAAACAAGGCCTAAGTAGTACAACCAATGTTCAAAGATGCTCTACCTTTTAAGTTTACAAAACATACCAAATTCATACCTTGTTCTAAGTTGATCTCAAGAAGAAAGGGTGTTCTCCAAATACTCCTTCAGCTCTTCCTCACAGCTCACCGTTTGCCTTTTTTCTAAGATTGTATCCAGATCACTTTCATCATCTAAGGCCACATAAAAAAGCTAGTAAAAATGGTTTCGTAGATACTAAAATCTCCCCAGCTCTTTAGGATTCAAGGAAGTTAATTATGCACATATCTTCTACACCCAGAAGAGAAAGCTACCTCAGCAAAACTCATCGCCTATGAAAATCTTCCTAGATAATGAACACCTCTGACACTGCCACCCCAAGTTGGTGTTCTGAAACAATGAGAACCTCACATCCAATCAGACTCTAGACCTGCACAAGATCTCGTCATAGCAACTTGCAGCCACTTTCTACAGAAAGCAGCAGTGATCTCTATCGCTGTTGCCATACCAACAATAAGACAGGACTGTCCATTCAGCGTGAATCAAGCAGTTAGCAAAAATGCACCTGACAGAATGAAACTGAAGAGGAGAAATTCCCATCTAAAAGTCAAAGATTACATTTTTAATTTTATAGCAGGTATTTTGAATTTCAGAGGGCTCTTTGCATTAAGAAGTCCTGTCTTTATAGCACACCCTTGTTTTTATGTTTCTACCTGGATTATGGCCATTTAGCCGTCTCCTTCAAATCACTCCAAAGAAAAACATTCAAGTGAACAAGTTCTTTCTAAACTGCTGGAAGGTGAAATGAATGAGTAAGAGGATATGTAACATGATAAAAGGCTGCCTGGAATTTTACGACTGGTATCCAACATGGCGTCTTCTATCTGGAGAGTAAAAAAAAATCAGTCTCCAAGTAAACTGGTAAGAATGCGGATTCTCAAAACTTCTGTTTATTCTGGCACCATAAAGCACCAAATCACATTCTATAATTTATCCCTTTAGAAACAACTGCCCGACTTTTTTTATGTATAGAAAAGATTGGAAGACATTTGGGAGATCATTTCCAGCTCTTCCTGAAGTCTGATCTTAAGCAGACTGGGCCATACGTCATTCATCGCTATCCTATGTATTTCAGATAGAAATGATCATAAAAATACAATCTATTTCTATTACAAATAATAAACACAAGAATTATGAACACTTCCACATGAAACTCTTCCACACCAAACTGTTTCTCTGGAGTGTTTTGTCACACTATGGACCTCTTTCTAAGGTGACATCAATAGCCTACCACGCAGAAGGCATTGCAGGTGGGAGCACAGGAAGAACAGACTAATCCCAAGGAGTGATGAAGATATATGTCATCAAATAAAAGAAACGTACATCCACGTGCTCCACTTCTTCTTCAAACCTACATTTTCGTTTCTCAGTCATCTGAAGCATGTTGGAGTGCACAACTTCAGCATCTTCTGCTGTGCAAATGTTCACATCCAACAGGGTCATCTGAAGGAAAAGAAGAACAAATTATTGACATGCACAGAAGAAATACTGTGTGGCTTTCAGAGAGCCTGGCTAAACGTAGTGTTTCTTTTGTGATGGACAGAGATAGATTCAGCCTCCCACATGCCATATTAGATTACTAAACAATACCATCTGGTTGGACACAAAGGGAGAAATTGAGGCAGAGGTGGAATTTCTTTCCCAAGATAAGACAGATTTAGCACAAGGGCTGAGGCTCCTTGCATCTTCCACATTCATGTAGGACAGCACTCCCTTCATTACTGGCATTTGTTACGGCTTTTCCACATTTCAAGCACAAATACCGACTACTACTGTGAAACCAAACGGATGGCTTACTTTTTGAACAGAGTAAGGAGGAGGTTAAAAAGGAATTCCACTTGTTATCTCACTGTCTGGTGCATCCTCAGACGCACTTTACTCTTAATGACACATTGGACCACGGCTATCACAGCCAAAAGCTGTGGCACTCAACTTGCACATCTGCCCTTTCTCCTGACATTTGCCCTCGACCAGCTCATACTGGATGCTCATTTTCTCCACGCACTCCACATTAGGGCTGTCTGAATGATACGGAACAGACCACAGTCAAAATTCCCATCTTTCACAGTGCAGTGTGACATGGAAACATGACAGAGGCCATGTGCTGAATCTCAGCACACGGAACAGATGCCAGCAGTGCCTACAGACACCAGACATTACCAGCCAAAGAAATCAAGACATTTTCATACACAGCTGTTTATCATTACGCTTCAAAGTAGCAAGGTACTTAACAATCGCTACCAACTTCTTTGCTACCATACAGGCTACAAACATCCCAACTGGATGTGCTCTGGAGCAAGAGAAGGCAGACACAGAGCGGGAAGGCATGCTGCAAGGACACAGAGAAAGGAAGTATCTCCAATACTTCCCCTCTTCTTCTCATACTTCCCCTCTTCTTCTCCAGGAGTTAAAAAGGAGTATTTTTGTATGACTGAGAAGGGATCCACGTCAAAATTAACATTTGATTTCCCCCAGATTCATTCTAACCGAGCCAGTTCCTGCTAGATCTCCCCATGCACAGGTGTTTGTACTGGCCAAAGGAAAGCCATGCCACAGGCAGCTTCTTTGGCTCTTACTGCCACCTCCAAGCAACTGAGAAGGTATGTGGCAACACACGGAACAAAGAATAGAGCAAACATGCACTCTCAAAGCAACCGTCTGCCTCATCGTTGCCCAGGAGAAAAGAAAATATTGCTTGAATTCCAGACTGTTCTTAGGATTTCCCGACCTACCTAGACTTTTGTTTCAATTCTCCAGAGTTCTGCACCATTCGTTTCCATCAGATTTGGCACGTGTTGGAGGCAACAGGGTGCTATCAAAGCAGGAAACAAGAGTCAGGTATCCTAAAATACAAACCAGTCAGTACTTCAAATATAAAATTATGAATCCGAATATCCATACTACTGGGCGTTCTTTTATTTACAGCCATCTTGGCAATGAAAATAAACCTGAGATTGTTGTTGTTCAAGGCCAACTGTTTACTGCCCGATAAGGAACTAACTGTCATCTACCTGGTTCCTACATCCACCGTAAAAAACCTCCCTGTAAAGATCGTAATGCATTGCACCCACACCAATGTGTCTTGTGTTCAGGATGGATATTCAAACGTAGCAACGTTAGATTTCTATCCAGACTCCTCTCTTCATTTATTCCGCAAATAAAATCCCACGCCATGGAGAAAAAAATGCCTTGACAAAAACACCAAGTTCTAGCTCTCCACCCCTCTTTGCCCATTTCTGCTATGTTTCGAGATTTACTTCTGCATTCCTCCATTTTTAGAGCCTGATCGCCACCTATTAAGTGTAGCTGGGGCACTGAAAATCAAGAATGCATTTTTTCCATTCAAAAGAGCTGTACAGAAATAGATGTAGACCCTGCCTTACTGCTGCATTTAGCAATCACACATTGACAGGAAGCAAAGTGCATTTTGTAGCCAAGTCCTTCATTAACTCCAGCAACAATTGTTTTCCTTTATGCTATACCCTCTTTTGCCATACCCGATATATTGCAAAACCTTCAGTCTCTCTTCACTGAGTACCATCTGCTCCTTTATCAACTTTTCCATTTCCATATTCACAGTTGGGGGATTCTGTATTTCTTCACTTGCCATAAATTCTCTGCAGGATGGAAAGTAGATATGTAGAATGGAATCACATGATATATGTGATATCATACGTGGTATCACGTAGAAAGAAAAAATGATCAAGTATTACTTTAACAGAAACCAAAAGTGAACACTAGCCTCTTGGTGTTGCTCATTGTCCAAAAGAAGACTGCCAAATTTCTGACCTGAAACTCTGAACTCCACACTTCTTTTGCATGAGCTTCCAGTCCCTTGCCATTTCAGTTGATGCCATTTTTCTTTCTCAAGCTCTGATTTCATTCGATTCAAGAGTAGCTTGGCAGTTGCCCTCTCATTATCCAGCAGTGCTCCGTTTATATTCTGTGTATTAAAAAACAAAACCAGAAGTAGAAGCAGCATACAACATGCAAAAACAAACCAAAAATTGTCTCTTCTACAGAAAATGAGGGGAGAAAAGAACACAAATGATAACCAATACCCCGTCAAGTAGAAATTTCTTCTATATTTCAGTGATTGATAGGCAGAAAAAATGAATTTCATCTGGGGAAAGAAAGACATTCTAGGAATATTCAGACTGCTATCTTGCCCCAGGTAAAACATTTACCATGGCCTTAGCGTTAATGAGCTTGTGAACATCAGCTGCCAAGAGGAAGGACATTTCCTCCAGTTTCACACAATACTTGGTCAGTACATCTGCTATCTGTGCAATCAAAGAATACAGAAAAGCAACAACAATGAAAAGTAGAACTCAAATATCAATTTCCCAAGTTAAAATCTACATGAACAAGACAATTTTTCCATTCAAGTGAATTCGATTTAATTAATTCATTAACTACATAAGTAGCATTCTCACGTTCAAGAGTAGAATTCAAAGAATCGACGTTGCTTCTTCTGAGACATTGAAGCCTGAGTAGATCCCAACTTCAAATCTAGTAGGACGGCATGAAAGCAATACCTGCTACATTTAGTACATGTAAACTACAAAGAACATCTAGAACAGCTCTAAAAGATGCACAAACCCATGAACTTTGAAGGAGACGCTAGCAAGAAATGTGGAAATAGGCTTTATCTGCCCAGTGCTTTTCCCAAAAGCACGGGCACTCCTTGGCGTCAGTGAGAGTCTCTGTCTCATTACTCAGCAGCTGGCTTAGGGTAAAAAAGGATGCATGCAATCACTTCATTCCTGTTCATGACATAAACTTACTGCATCATCATGGAAGCCATTTACTTGGAAATATAGCCTAAAAAATAGGTGTCAGACTGGGTACATATCTAGATTGCTATGAGCAAAACCAATTTCTTTTTAACAGGAAAGCCATACAATATGCCTGCCATGGCAAATATTAGTCTACTAGCCCTGCACTTCAACGGGCAGTGAGCAGTTCATGACACCAAGTTTACGTTTGGCAAGGAGACAGTCTATTTATTACAAGCCCCTAGTTCTAGAACCAAGAATTCAGGAGTTGCTCATTCCCAATGAAAATCTGTCCATTTCATACCTTTGGGGTTTTATGCTTCTGTTCTTTACCTGTCTTGAGTGTGGCTTTCTTGTGAAGTCACTGATGGGTGTTTTTCCAACACATTTCTGCTGATTACACGGTAATTGCGTGGCATCAGCAGACATCTCTGAATGCCTCTTGAAAGTATGCTTTTTACTCTTCCTAGAGGACCTTGTCTTCTTCTTTCCTTCACCCAAAAGGTGGGCTAAGTGAGCCTTCAAAGAACCATCATCTCAACAATTAGAATTCTTTCAAACCTACTGAATGGAGAACAGCGACAAAAAAATTTTAAAAAGACTAGTACGCGAAAGACAACAGAAGAGAAAGGTAAAATAATGAATCCTACATGCCACGTGCATAACTCTCTTCATTCAAGGCTATTTTCAAAATGAGAAAAAAAAAAAAAAAAAAAAATCATCTTTTCCTCAGAGAGGAAAAGTGGAGTAACTGGATTGTGTTGCCTTGCCTACAGTTACCAGAAAAGTCAACAGCTGAGTTGAAAACTCCTGAAGCTGGCTAACTACACCTCTAAATGTTTTACTACTGTGTTATGATTCTGTCTTCAGTTAATAGAACCCGATATACAACAAAGAGATGGGAGCACATGGAGATGCATTGGAGAGCCTACGCTGGAGGTAACACATTCATTTTTTACTCAAACAAATCCAAATTAGAAATGTTGAAAATTACCTGGGGCCATTTCAACAGCCAGCAAACTGACTAACACAACCAATCTTTGGCTTCTATTCAATCCTTTGCTTGTTTTACCTGGACCTTGAAGATCTGTCTGCAGCCTTCCTCTCTGCAAATATATCACACTCGTCCTATTGAGAACCCATGGCTCATCACAGCTGCTTCGCCACGCCTGCTTCCAGAAGAACCGGCAACTACAAGCTGGGAGCCAAGAGATACAACACTTCACTTGGAAAAGGGCCTTCCATGAATCCTAGAATCCCAGAATGGTTTGGACTGGAAGCGACCTTAGAGACAAATTATCTTCTTCCCACATCCTGACACGGGCAGGGACACTTTTCCACTAGTCCAGGTTGCTCCATGTCCGCTCCAGCCTGGCCCTGGACGCTTCCTGCCATGGGGCTCCTACACAGCCTCTTTGAGCAACATGTGCCTCAGCACCCACCCAAGGAAGAATTCCTTTCCAATATCCCATCTATCCCAGCCCTCTGGCAGTTTGAAGCTATTCCCCCTTGTCCTGCGAGTCCAGACCCTTTTCCAAAGTCCCTCCCCAGCTATCTTGGAGCCCCAGCAGGCACTGCAAGGGGCTCGAAGATCTCCCTGGAGCCTTCTGTTCTCCAGATTGGACACCCTCAGCTCTCCCAGACTGTCCTAGAGCAAAGAAGCTCCACCTTTCAAAGCACCTTAGACGCCTCCTACCGGCCAAACTCGATGGCAACGCTGGCCTTCCGGGCCCTACGGATATCGCTTCCGGTGTCGCTCGGAGTCACTCCCGGCTCTCTTCCCGCCCCCCATGGGGCCCTCAGGCGATGCCGCTCCTACGCCACTTCTGCCGCTGTCAGACCAACGGGGGGGCGGGGGGCCAGCCCAGACTCATCCACAATCCACACTGTCCTCGGCGGCTGCTGCGGGCTCATGGCGGCCCACACACCCGGAAGCAGAGCTCCGAACACAGAGGATCATAGCCCCACATTTGTGTTCGTCTCTGCACAAGGCAGGCCAGTCTTGCCATGCCCGGACTTTTCAGTTCAGCACGAGAATGAGAATACACCTGCGCCATGGGGGAGGAAACCTCTAAAGACTCCCTCATACGTGGTCGCTCAACTTAATGCCTAGGCACTTGCCATTCCTAAGGCTACACTAAAGCCTTTTTTACCTTGCGGGTAAGAAATGCCGTTGTTCTCGTGTGCAGCTAAAGGCGCAGCACAGGCAGGCCGGGGCAAAAGCTGGGGCAGAGCCCTTCCTCACACCTTCGCTGTGCTGTACTCCATGCAGCTAGAGCGAAGCGAGAAGGACGCGAGGAAGAAAAAGGCGTTCTTAAAGTAGCACCCTGGCAGCAGCCCTGAAAAGGCGCATAACACACGGCGTCTCGCTGCCCTCCGTTCTACATACTCGCGGCTCCCTCTGCCGACTTGCAAAAGTTGCTACCAGAGCAGAGGCGGCCAGATTGAAGAGGCAGTGCCTAGGTTCACCTTCTCCTTACTGCACGTAAGCCACGTCCAGCTCCTCGCTGCACTCTGGATTTCCCTTCTCCGCGGCACTTACCGTGGTGCTGTGTGCAACTCGGCGCCTAGAAGCGACCGCCAATGCTTTCAAAGCGGGCTGCAAGGGAACCAAGGAGCAGCACAAGCAGCAGTGCTTCAGCTTGCTCCTTCCGACTGCTAAGGGCACTTGGGAGGGCAAGCGAGAGTCAACCACCTTCCTCTCCTAGTAGCCTGTAACGTGGTGCACACAAGCACGGGACGAGTGCTGCTTCGTTCACCGCCCTCGCCCACGCCTGGCGCTGCTTTCACTTGCCGGCGGCCAGAAGCCGCTGCAGGGGCGCCACACAGCCAGCAGTGTGCCGGCAGCCAAGAGCTAGAGAACGCTGCTTCTGCCCAAGCCCGCCTAGGGCGTGCACCTTTGTTCTCAGAGCTCCGTGCAACAGTCTGCCTCTCTCGCAGTTCGAATGGAAAACGAAAGCTTTTCGCCTACCCCCTTCACAGAGATCCGTTGCCAGGACGAGAATGCCTTGTGGCCGGAGCTCCCCCCCGCCGCGAGGAAGCTGCTATTAGCACCGCGTTGCAGGGACACGTCTCGCTTCTTGACTACGTGCTCAGCGCTCTCCGAATTCGCCGCTAGCTCCACGGTCTTTCTCAGCTGCAAGTAGCAGCGCTCACAGTACATAGAGCTTCGCAAGGACCGAAGACCCGGAGGGAAGTATCGCACTCGAAAATGTGCCAGGATAGAGACGTTCTACACTGAGTAGAGACACAGACAGACAGAGAGTTCTACACTGCCCCTTCTCGTCGGCCATCTTGTGCTCTGCTGCCTCTGCTGTGACGAATAGGTCCTTGAAAGGCGAGCGACAGCGGCTCTCCAGGCACTGAAAAGAGTTCCCTAGGGACTTTTCGATGTAAAACTTTTTCCACCTCCAAAAATACATGGGTAAGTCCTAAAAGTTTTGGTTTTCTTAAGAATAGTTTCGCCCAAGTTTTGCTGTTCTAAACACCCATGGTTTCAGTCTTCACTTAACTGCTTGTTTCTGTCTTTTTGGCTAGTGGCAATCTAATTCTAAGGTAACTAGATGTGTTGGAAATCCATAAATTACATCTCAAGTTAGATGGGAAAATTGGCTCGGAAGAAAATGGAATTGAGAATTTGGAAAGAATCCAGAGTGAGCTGATGTCACAATCCGAGATTCCCTTGGGTTCCAAATCCTTTCATTTGTGTTTTTGTGGGCTTTTTGAAGGCGGTGTACAGTTGAAGCCATGATTTAGCTGCGGTGAGACCTGCTCTGCTGTAAAAGCATTATTTTCTCAGTGAGCATGGACAACAGTTAGAGTGTCGTCTTTTAAGATTCCCTGCACTCCACTTATGGTGGCAAAAGCAGTGCCTTGACTGTAATCATAAAAGTGATTACAGCTTCATTGCTTTGACATCATGTAGGATGCTTCCTCCATCTGCTGTGGTCAGCATTAAGTAACAGATTTCTCAGTTTCTAGGAAGAGTCTAGCAAACAATCACCTTGCTCCTTCTCTTGCATTTATTCATCACTGCTATGCTGCTATACAGACAGGTAGTCTGTTTATGATTCAACAATTCAATGGGACATCAAGTAAATAACAAAGCAAAACTAACTACCGAAAGCACTATAAGGGCCAGAGATTAGCTTGGATCAAAACAGGTATTCTCCTAGCATTGTTTACAAACGAGTCAGCATGTGAAACAGAAGGCACAATGTAGTTTGTGCCTTGTTTTGGGCATGCCCGGAAGAAGGAAATTCTGATTTCACATACGGGAAAAGAAATGTTGACATTTGAATGAGATTGTTCATACCCCAGTAAAGGTTGCTTTGAAAGGTTGTGGAAGTCCTGTTAGGAAACATGGCTTTACAAGTCCTTTCCACCAGGAGACAACAGCTGCAGAACATCTGGGTGTGCCAGTGTTGAGAGCACCAGCAAAGATCAAAGTGGAGAAGTTGGTGAACAATGGCAGTGGCCTGGCGGAGGGCAAGTGGGGTGCTGGCTGTGGGACCAGGGGAGTCCTGACTGATTTAGGAGGCGTGTGATGGTCTGTGCCAGCAAGCAGAATAGTGCTGTGGCCTTGGCACACTGCTAATACTGGAATTCAGTGGGGTCACTGGGCAGGCTGAGTGTGTGAGCTGCTGGAGGGACCCAGGTTGCCCACATGTAAACATCCAGTCTCACTCTTGCCAGCCACAGAAAGGAGCAGGATGTGGCTGCTGGCGATGCCTGTCACGTATATGTAGTGTATATGTGTGCTATCCCAGCCTGCTGGGAACACTTCTTCTTTGGGACTGCTTGGGCTGAGGGAGAGAAAGCAGTGGTAGTTTCTGAGGTTTCGAGTTTGCTCGAGTTTCTCAGGCTGTTTCTGGAGCCACCCAGAGTTCTCTTCCTTGAAGCATTTCAAGTCCTGCTAATTTTCAAAATTCAAACAGACACAGCCCTAAGCTAGTTGATCTGACTTCAGAGCTATTCTTACGCTGAGCTGTTGGATGATCTGATCTCCTGAGATGTCTTCCATCTCAGTTTATGACCTGGTTCTTGTGAAAAGTAGGATCTTTTAGCCTGGAGAAGAGAGGTTTCTGGAGAGACAGTATTGTGGCCTTTGAATATGTAAAGAGGGTATAAGACAAATGGAGAAAGACTTTTTAGGAAAGTTTGCAGAGACAGGATAAGGGGCCATGCTTTCAAACTGAGACTAGGTTTAGATTGGCTAAAAGGAAAAACTTTTCTACAATGAAGCTGGTGAGACACTCAAACGGGTGTTCCAGAGAAGTTGTGGATGCCCCATCATTGAGAGTGCTCCTTATCAGTTTGGCTAGTCTTGAGCAATTTGATCTACTGTAAGATCTACCTGGCAAGGAAGTTGGACTACATGATCTTTAATCACAGACTGTTGTATGATTCCGTGGAAGACAGAATGCAGTAAAGTTCATATTTCAGATTTTGGCGCAGACATATTTATTTTTTTCTCACTTTATGCATCATTGCAATGACAACTTGTTAGCTTCTGAAATGATTAGCTGAGATTGATTTCCTTCCTTAGTTTCATTTTCTCTGTTATTCCTTCACTCTTGGACTTTTTTTTTTCACTAGATTCCCTCTTTCAGTAAACTGCCCTTAAGTATCACTTTGCTCCCCACCTGGCTTTTTTTTTTTTTTTCAATGACACCTTTTCACTGGTTCGTTTTGGGCCTTTGCTGCTTGAAGTCCAGCAGCCTCCTTGTCTGAGCATTACGGAGCTTTCTTTACAGCTTCATCACTATGCAAAAAGCCATAAATTACTGTGTTCCATCTCACATACCATCAAGTATCACACTAATATTCCCTCTGCTGAATAGCTGGTTGGTTTACATAGACCAGCCAAATACCAGGAAATCCAGATGGCAGCAAGAATCTTGTAGACTACTCCCGCTGTTCATTTAAATTCTGGAGAAGTCACGTGAGGTATCACATTCTCTTGAAAGAAGTGTCTATCATCTCGGACATTCTAGAATGGGCTATTAATATTGTCATGAGTTTCTGGCTAGACTTTTTAGTATGCAAATTCAAATTCAAATGATCTGAAATGATAGAACTTCAAGAATTTTTTTTTCCCAGAATCGAAGTATGATGGAGTTCCATAGGGAGAATCTTAATCTTAGTTATTCTATTCCATCTCACATCATGGCTGGGGGAAGGGAGAAGGGAGTATCTTTGGGGGACAATGGGTTCCGGTGTAGTCAGTAAGCTGGGCAGAGGAGCCATCAGGTATTTTCTGTTGTTGGGCGGGGGGGGGGGGGGGGATTCGTGTGAACTCTTCCTTTCTTGTACCCTGCCACTAGTATTGTTGCTAAAATTGTTTGTTTTCTCATCCAAGTGACAAAATCAGCACACTTAATGAGGGATGAAGAGGGAGCAGCGACCTCAGAACAGGAGGAAGAAGAAGCAGAGCCTGCTGTCCTCCAGAAGAAAAAAACACTACCAGCCAATTTTGCATCATCTGTGAACTTCCTGGGCGTGTACTCTATGCCCTTGTCCAGAACACTGAGCAAGATATTAAACAGGACTGGGCCCAAGACTGAGCCTTGGGGACCAGCTGGATGAACTCTATTTCCCACCACTCTGTGGGCCTGGCCATCACCCAGTTTGTCACCCAGCAAACAGCCCACCCATGCAAACCATAAGCAGACAGTTTCTTCAGGAGAATGATGTGAGACTCATTGCAAAAAGGATCAGGGAGATGCCTAGGAAGAGTCTCAGGTGAATCCAGGAGACTATAGTGGAGGAAGGACGCGAGGAAGAAGAAGGCGTTCTTAAAGTAGCACCCTGGCAGCAGCCCTGAAAGGGCGCATAACACACGGCGTCTCGCTGCCCTCCGTTCTACATACTCGCAGCTCCCTCTGCCGACTTGCAAAAGTTGCTACCAGAGCAGAGGCGGCCAGATTGAAGAGGCAGTGCCTAGGTTCACCTTCTCCTTACTGCACGTAAGCCACGTCCAGCTCCTCGCTGCACTCTGGATTTCCCTTCTCCGCGGCACTTACCGTGGTGCTGTGTGCAACTCGGCGCCTAGAAGCGACCGCCAATGCTTTCAAAGCGGGCTGCAAGGGAACCAAGGAGCAGCACAAGCAGCAGTGCTTCAGCTTGCTCCTTCCGACTGCTAAGGGCACTTGGGAGGGCAAGCGAGAGTCAACCACCTTCCTCTCCTAGTAGCCTGTAACGTGGTGCACACAAGCACGGGACTAGTGCCGCTTCGTTCACCGCCCTCGCCAAAGCGTGGAGCCGCTTTCACTTGCCGGCGGCCAGAAGCCGCTGCAAGGGCGCCACACAACCACAAGTGCGCCGGCAGCCAAGAGCTAGAGAACGCTGCTTCTGCCCAAGTCCGCCTAGGGCGTGCACCTTTGTTCTCAGAGCTCCGTGCAACAGTCTGCCTCTCTCGCAGTTCGAATGGAAAACGAAAGCTTTTCGCCTACCCCCTTCACAGAGATCCGTTGCCAGGACGAGAATGTCTTGTGGCCGGAGCTCGCCCCCGCCGCGAGGAAGCTGCTATTAGCACCGCGTTGCAGGGACACGTCTCGCTTCTTGACTACGTGCTCAGCGCTCTCCGAATTCGCCGCTAGCTCCACGGTCCTTCTCAGCTGCGAGTAGCAGCGCTCGCAGTACACAGAGCTTCGCAAGGCCCGAAGACCCGGAGGGAAGTATCGCACACGAAAATGTGCCAGGACAGAGACGTGTTCTACGTTGTCCCTTCTCGTCATGCAGTTTGTGCCTCTGCTGCTTCTGCTGTTAGGAATCGCTCCTTGAAAGACGAGCGAGAGCGTCCTTCCGGGTGCATTGCACTGAGTCGAGTGCTCGCTCGGGACTTTGCTCTCGGGGCCAAGGCAAGAGGGCGTGCTTGCCCGCAGAACCGAGAACACGCTGTTGGGCAGAGCTGCAACTGACCGCTGGAGTTCAGCTCTCGCCGGACGGCAGAAGGCGAAGAACGAAGCCGCTTGCGAGCGGCGCAGTGCAGCGAAGAGCTCTCCGAATTCGCCGCTAGCTCCACGGTCCTTCTCAGCTGCGAGTAGCAGCGCTCGCAGTACACAGAGCTTCGCAAGGCCCGAAGAGCCGGAGGGAAGTATCGCACACGCAAATGTGCCAGGACAGAGACGTGTTCTACGTTGTCCCCTCTCGTCGTGCAGTTTGTGCCTCTGCTGCTTCTGCTGTTAGGAATCGCTCCTTGAAAGGCGAGCGAGAGCGTCCTTCCGGGTGCATTGCACTGAGTCGAGTGCTCGCTCGGGACTTTGCTCTCGCGGCCAAGGCAAGAGGGCGTGCTTGCCCGCAGAACCGAGAACACGCTGTTGGGCAGAGCTGCAACTGACCGCTGGAGTTCAGCTCTCGCCGGACGGCAGAAGGCGAAGAACGAAGGCGCTTGCGAGCGGCGCAGTGCAGCGAAGAGCTCTCCGAATTCGCCGCTAGCTCCACGGTCCTTCTCAGCTGCGAGTAGCAGCGCTCGCAGTACACAGAGCTTCGCAAGGCCCGAAGAGCCGGAGGGAAGTATCGCACACGCAAATGTGCCAGGACAGAGACGTGTTCTACGTTGTCCCCTCTCGTCGTGCAGTTTGTGCCTCTGCTGCTTCTGCTGTTAGGAATCGCTCCTTGAAAGGCGAGCGAGAGCGTCCTTCCGGGTGCATTGCACTGAGTCGAGTGCTCGCTCAGGACTTTGCTCTCGCGGCCAAGGCAAGAGGGCGTGCTTGCCCGCAGAACCGAGAACACGCTGTTGGGCAGAGCTGCAACTGACCGCTGGAGTTCAGCTCTCGCCGGACGGCAGAAGGCGAAGAACGAAGCCGCTTGCGAGCGGCGCAGTGCAGCGAAGAGCTCTCCGAATTCGCCGCTAGCTCCACGGTCCTTCTCAGCTGCGAGTAGCAGCGCTCGCAGTACACAGAGCTTCGCAAGGCCCGAAGAGCCGGAGGGAAGTATCGCACACGCAAATGTGCCAGGACAGAGACGTGTTCTACGTTGTCCCCTCTCGTCGTGCAGTTTGTGCCTCTGCTGCTTCTGCTGTTAGGAATCGCTCCTTGAAAGGCGAGCGAGAGCGTCCTTCCGGGTGCATTGCACTGAGTCGAGTGCTCGCTCGGGACTTTGCTCTCGCGGCCAAGGCAAGAGGGCGTGCTTGCCCGCAGAACCGAGAACACGCTGTTGGGCAGAGCTGCAACTGACCGCTGGAGTTCAGCTCTCGCCGGACGGCAGAAGGCGAAGAACGAAGCCGCTTGCGAGCGGCGCAGTGCAGCGAAGAGCTCTCCGAATTCGCCGCTAGCTCCACGGTCCTTCTCAGCTGCGAGTAGCAGCGCTCGCAGTACACAGAGCTTCGCAAGGCCCGAAGAGCCGGAGGGAAGTATCGCACACGAAAATGTGCCAGGACAGAGACGTGTTCTACGTTGTCCCCTCTCGTCGTGCAGTTTGTGCCTCTGCTGCTTCTGCTGTTAGGAATCGCTCCTTGAAAGGCGAGCGAGAGCGTCCTTCCGGGTGCATTGCACTGAGTCGAGTGCTCGCTCGGGACTTTGCTCTCGCGGCCAAGGCAAGAGGGCGTGCTTGCCCGCAGAACCGAGAACACGCTGTTGGGCAGAGCTGCAACTGACCGCTGGAGTTCAGCTCTCGCCGGACGGCAGAAGGCGAAGAACGAAGCCGCTTGCGAGCGGCGCAGTGCAGCGAAGAGCTCTCCGAATTCGCCGCTAGCTCCACGGTCCTTCTCAGCTGCGAGTAGCAGCGCTCGCAGTACACAGAGCTTCGCAAGGCCCGAAGAGCCGGAGGGAAGTATCGCACACGCAAATGTGCCAGGACAGAGACGTGTTCTACGTTGTCCCCTCTCGTCGTGCAGTTTGTGCCTCTGCTGCTTCTGCTGTTAGGAATCGCTCCTTGAAAGGCGAGCGAGAGCGTCCTTCCGGGTGCATTGCACTGAGTCGAGTGCTCGCTCGGGACTTTGCTCTCGCGGCCAAGGCAAGAGGGCGTGCTTGCCCGCAGAACCGAGAACACGCTGTTGGGCAGAGCTGCAACTGACCGCTGGAGTTCAGCTCTCGCCGGACGGCAGAAGGCGAAGAACGAAGGCGCTTGCGAGCGGCGCAGTGCAGCGAAGAGCTCTCCGAATTCGCCGCTAGCTCCACGGTCCTTCTCAGCTGCGAGTAGCAGCGCTCGCAGTACACAGAGCTTCGCAAGGCCCGAAGAGCCGGAGGGAAGTATCGCACACGCAAATGTGCCAGGACAGAGACGTGTTCTACGTTGTCCCCTCTCGTCGTGCAGTTTGTGCCTCTGCTGCTTCTGCTGTTAGGAATCGCTCCTTGAAAGGCGAGCGAGAGCGTCCTTCCGGGTGCATTGCACTGAGTCGAGTGCTCGCTCGGGACTTTGCTCTCGGGGCCAAGGCAAGAGGGCGTGCTTGCCCGCAGAACCGAGAACACGCTGTTGGGCAGAGCTGCAACTGACCGCTGGAGTTCAGCTCTCGCCGGACGGCAGAAGGCGAAGAACGAAGCCGCTTGCGAGCGGCGCAGTGCAGCGAAGAGCTCTCCGAATTCGCCGCTAGCTCCACGGTCCTTCTCAGCTGCGAGTAGCAGCGCTCGCAGTACACAGAGCTTCGCAAGGCCCGAAGAGCCGGAGGGAAGTATCGCACACGAAAATGTGCCAGGACAGAGACGTGTTCTACGTTGTCCCTTCTCGTCGTGCAGTTTGTGCCTCTGCTGCTTCTGCTGTTAGGAATCGCTCCTTGAAAGGCGAGCGAGAGCGTCCTTCCGGGTGCATTGCACTGAGTCGAGTGCTCGCTCGGGACTTTGCTCTCGGGGCCAAGGCAAGAGGGCGTGCTTGCCCGCAGAACCGAGAACACGCTGTTGGGCAGAGCTGCAACTGACCGCTGGAGTTCAGCTCTCGCCGGACGGCAGAAGGCGAAGAACGAAGCCGCTTGCGAGCGGCGCAGTGCAGCGAAGAGCTCTCCGAATTCGCCGCTAGCTCCACGGTCCTTCTCAGCTGCGAGTAGCAGCGCTCGCAGTACACAGAGCTTCGCAAGGCCCGAAGACCCGGAGGGAAGTATCGCACACGCAAATGTGCCAGGACAGAGACGTGTTCTACGGTGTCCCCTCTCGTCGTGCAGTTTGTGCCTCTGCTGCTTCTGCTGTTAGGAATCGCTCCTTGAAAGGCGAGCGAGAGCGTCCTTCCGGGTGCATTGCACTGAGTCGAGTGCTCGCTCGGGACATTGCTCTCGGGGCCAAGGCAAGAGGGCGTGCTTCCCCCAGAACCGAGAACACGCTGTTGGGCAGAGCTGCAACTGACCGCTGGAGTTCAGCTCTCGCCGGACGGCAGAAGGCGAAGAACGAAGCCGCTTGCGAGCGGCGCAGTGCAGCGAAGAGCTCTCCGAATTCGCCGCTAGCTCCACGGTCCTTCTCAGCTGCGAGTAGCAGCGCTCGCAGTACACAGAGCTTCGCAAGGCCCGAAGAGCCGGAGGGAAGTATCGCACACGAAAATGTGCCAGGACAGAGACGTGTTCTACGTTGTCCCTTCTCGTCGTGCAGTTTGTGCCTCTGCTGCTTCTGCTGTTAGGAATCGCTCCTTGAAAGGCGAGCGAGAGCGTCCTTCCGGGTGCATTGCACTGAGTCGAGTGCTCGCTCGGGACTTTGCTCTCGGGGCCAAGGCAAGAGGGCGTGCTTGCCCGCAGAACCGAGAACACGCTGTTGGGCAGAGCTGCAACTGACCGCTGGAGTTCAGCTCTCGCCGGACGGCAGAAGGCGAAGAACGAAGCCGCTTGCGAGCGGCGCAGTGCAGCGAAGAGCTCTCCGAATTCGCCGCTAGCTCCACGGTCCTTCTCAGCTGCGAGTAGCAGCGCTCGCAGTACACAGAGCTTCGCAAGGCCCGAAGAGCCGGAGGGAAGTATCGCACACGAAAATGTGCCAGGACAGAGACGTGTTCTACGTTGTCCCTTCTCGTCGTGCAGTTTGTGCCTCTGCTGCTTCTGCTGTTAGGAATCGCTCCTTGAAAGGCGAGCGAGAGCGTCCTTCCGGGTGCATTGCACTGAGTCGAGTGCTCGCTCGGGACTTTGCTCTCGGGGCCAAGGCAAGAGGGCGTGCTTGCCCGCAGAACCGAGAACACGCTGTTGGGCAGAGCTGCAACTGACCGCTGGAGTTCAGCTCTCGCCGGACGGCAGAAGGCGAAGAACGAAGCCGCTTGCGAGCGGCGCAGTGCAGCGAAGAGCTCTCCGAATTCGCCGCTAGCTCCACGGTCCTTCTCAGCTGCGAGTAGCAGCGCTCGCAGTACACAGAGCTTCGCAAGGCCCGAAGAGCCGGAGGGAAGTATCGCACACGAAAATGTGCCAGGACAGAGACGTGTTCTACGTTGTCCCTTCTCGTCGTGCAGTTTGTGCCTCTGCTGCTTCTGCTGTTAGGAATCGCTCCTTGAAAGGCGAGCGAGAGCGTCCTTCCGGGTGCATTGCACTGAGTCGAGTGCTCGCTCGGGACTTTGCTCTCGCGGCCAAGGCAAGAGGGCGTGCTTGCCCGCAGAACCGAGAACACGCTGTTGGGCAGAGCTGCAACTGACCGCTGGAGTTCAGCTCTCGCCGGACGGCAGAAGGCGAAGAACGAAGCCGCTTGCGAGCGGCGCAGTGCAGCGAAGAGCTCTCCGAATTCGCCGCTAGCTCCACGGTCCTTCTCAGCTGCGAGTAGCAGCGCTCGCAGTACACAGAGCTTCGCAAGGCCCGAAGAGCCGGAGGGAAGTATCGCACACGCAAATGTGCCAGGACAGAGACGTGTTCTACGTTGTCCCCTCTCGTCGTGCAGTTTGTGCCTCTGCTGCTTCTGCTGTTAGGAATCGCTCCTTGAAAGGCGAGCGAGAGCGTCCTTCCGGGTGCATTGCACTGAGTCGAGTGCTCGCTCGGGACTTTGCTCTCGCGGCCAAGGCAAGAGGGCGTGCTTGCCCGCAGAACCGAGAACACGCTGTTGGGCAGAGCTGCAACTGACCGCTGGAGTTCAGCTCTCGCCGGACGGCAGAAGGCGAAGAACGAAGCCGCTTGCGAGCGGCGCAGTGCAGCGAAGAGCTCTCCGAATTCGCCGCTAGCTCCACGGTCCTTCTCAGCTGCGAGTAGCAGCGCTCGCAGTACACAGAGCTTCGCAAGGCCCGAAGAGCCGGAGGGAAGTATCGCACACGCAAATGTGCCAGGACAGAGACGTGTTCTACGGTGTCCCCTCTCGTCGTGCAGTTTGTGCCTCTGCTGCTTCTGCTGTTAGGAATCGCTCCTTGAAAGGCGAGCGAGAGCGTCCTTCCGGGTGCATTGCACTGAGTCGAGTGCTCGCTCGGGACTTTGCTCTCGCGGCCAAGGCAAGAGGGCGTGCTTGCCCGCAGAACCGAGAACACGCTGTTGGGCAGAGCTGCAACTGACCGCTGGAGTTCAGCTCTCGCCGGACGGCAGAAGGCGAAGAACGAAGCCGCTTGCGAGCGGCGCAGTGCAGCGAAGAGCTCTCCGAATTCGCCGCTAGCTCCACGGTCCTTCTCAGCTGCGAGTAGCAGCGCTCGCAGTACACAGAGCTTCGCAAGGCCCGAAGAGCCGGAGGGAAGTATCGCACACGAAAATGTGCCAGGACAGAGACGTGTTCTACGTTGTCCCTTCTCGTCGTGCAGTTTGTGCCTCTGCTGCTTCTGCTGTTAGGAATCGCTCCTTGAAAGGCGAGCGAGAGCGTCCTTCCGGGTGCATTGCACTGAGTCGAGTGCTCGCTCGGGACTTTGCTCTCGCGGCCAAGGCAAGAGGGCGTGCTTGCCCGCAGAACCGAGAACACGCTGTTGGGCAGAGCTGCAACTGACCGCTGGAGTTCAGCCTTCGCCGGACGGCAGAAGGCGAAGAACGAAGGCGCTTGCGAGCGGCGCAGTGCAGCGAAGAGCTCTCCGAATTCGCCGCTAGCTCCACGGTCCTTCTCAGCTGCGAGTAGCAGCGCTCGCAGTACACAGAGCTTCGCAAGGCCCGAAGAGCCGGAGGGAAGTATCGCACACGAAAATGTGCCAGGACAGAGACGTGTTCTACGTTGTCCCCTCTCGTCGTGCAGTTA